>NC_133481.1:2689880-2759197 GCF_025370935.1 Choristoneura fumiferana
CCGCTGGAAGAAGTAACAGACAGATAGACCAAACAAGAGGTACTTTTTACCCGACACTGCTCGAAGGAGGGTTATGCATTTATAATATTAGTAAGAATATGATCTCTTGTAAAGTAAGAATTTTTTGTCTTGCTAAAGAAAAGTTTTAAAGATTTTCGTAAGTTATTCACCTGATCGTGTATCTCGCTCGAGTTTTCTTCTTGATCTCTTCTTGACAAATTTAAATTGAATTATTATAAATATTTTCCAATTTGGTAGTTTTCCAATACCTACACCAGGTATGGCGAACCTTTACGTATCAACGTGCCATTTTTCTAAACAAATGTTTAATGAGGTCATAGACGTGCCATCAAATAATTTCTAGTTTGTGATTATTGGGAAAATAATAATAATAAATGCTTTCAACTCAAAACGTTTATTTACTACAGAGTAGGAAGATTTTGCAATGTTTCAATTAAACGCGTAATTAAAATTAAAGTAAAATAATCGAGCAATTCTTGCATATATATACGACCGGATGGCCAAGTGGTTAGAGAAACTGACTACGAAGCTTGAGGTCTCGGGTTCGATTCCCGGCCGGGGCAGATATTTGTATGAATACCCTTGATAATACGAATGTTTCTTCTCGGGTCTTGGATGTTAATATGTATTTAAGTATGTATTTATCTTTATAAGTATGTTTATCCATTGCCTAGTATCCATAGTACTAGCTTTGCTTAGTTTGGGACTAGGTCAATTGGTGTTAGATGTCCCATGATATTTATTTATTTATATAAATATATATATATTTATATAAATATATATGTCGGGATCTCGGAAACATACACCAACCCCTATTTTAAAATCAGTTTCGATCAATTTAACGACTACTCTTCACCCATCCCCCTATGTCGTACTCGTACTAGAGGTGATAGACAAAGACAAAAATGTTAAGTAATTGTTGACAAATAAGTATATTAATTTAGAAAACATACATTTAAGTTATTGAATGATACTCATAAATATTGACACTTCAATCCATCCATATAATCACCGATAATCACCAAAGTTACTTTACACAGTTCACTTTTAAACAATTCTCCGAGTCTAGGCCTAATGTAAATACTACAACTGAATTGAATTACGGGCTTTGAAACCATAATTTTGCCGGTCTACGCAGTATTCCTGAACAACGTCAAAATTTATGATAACCTGATCTAGTGTTACTGGTATTTTGGTGACACGGCAGTGCGTCGGCCAAGTTTCTTGTGATGACTATGTTGTATTTTATCACAATATCTAGAAGCACGCTTGGTCACAGCTGAAGATTTGGAACTTCTGTACGCTGTTCTGTTCAGTACCTAAATAAGCGTCTGGCGATCAGTTCAGAGGTAAGTAACGACACCTAAATCAGCTCCCATGTTGACAACCAATCACAAAAATGTTGATGTTAAAATCAGCTGACAGATCTGAACACGACATATTTATACTCGCCTTTGTCGGCTCTAGTTAGTACAAGATCCCACAGTATTAATTTTATGTTTCTATAAAATTTCATGGTGAAAACATTCAATAACGTTCTGCAATTACGCATTCATGATGTTATATAGCAAAATTAAACCTTTTATGTTATTATAATACTTTTCAGATAGCTTGGGTACGGTGACATTTGCTTTTTCCATTCCACGCCATGAATGTTTCAGGCCAATATTTTATAAAAAAATATACTTGAATCTCGAAAGAACAAAAATAATAAATATCTCCATGTAGCTTAAAATATTTCGTAATAATAAAAACAAATCACTTAAAAATATATTTAATAGTACGAGAGCGAAGGGCCTTGAATGCGTCTTTGTTTTGAGTGTTTCGTGTTGTTTGATGTTTTGAACTGTTACTTTGTTATTCAATTTTGTTATTACGGTTTTTGTAATTTTTTTTTACGTTATTAGTTTTGATATAGTGCCCAAAAAAAGACAGCATTGTTTGTGAGATCCCGTTATACAAGCAAAAACACTTGCTACGCGGGCGAAGCCGTAGGCGTAAACTAGTTAAAAATATAAACTATCCATAATAAAATCGATTACACACCCTTAGCATATTTAATCGAAAATCGCAAAAAATCGATTCGAATTTACATTTTCACAACCCTTTAATTGCTTAATGACATGTGTCACCGTACCCAAGCTATTTTCAAAAAGATTATAGGATACTTTAATAAAATAAAAATATTGAAACTTAATTACTACAGACTCATAAATAGTCCTTAAAAGTAAAAAAAAAACATCAAATTTTGGTCTGGTAAATTGACTTCATCATCTCATGTCTAGCTGCATACGTCTCACTGCTGAGCAGAGGCGTTCTCTCAGAATGAGGGCTTTGGCCGTACACACAGCATTGAATTTCTTTGCATTTATGGGCAGGTTTCCTTTCAATTTCTCCGTCGCCTAAATTTTTTTTTAATACATATATTTTATTACATGTATATCACGGGACACTTGAATCAATTAACGTAGTCCTAAAGTAAGCAAAGCTTGTATTATGGGTACAACTCAAGGTTAATTTGAAATGTAGGTTGAAAGAAATGGTAGTCCTAATGGTTTGATCTATAGCCTCTCAAGCAGAGGGTGGCGACGTGTTCGAACATGGGCTTACACCTCCGAGTTCTTTCGAATTTACGCACGAAATTACATTTGAGATTTACCTAATGGACTTATTCCCATTCTACCACTTATTTTCTTTTGTGTTTTTGCTGGCCAATAGGTACCTTCACACATTTTCATCTGTCCGTTTTCGTTTGTTGTTGGCTTTTGTTAATCCCCGCTCTGGCACGATTTCTCCCTTCTAAGGAAACCTCTCAACCTAATCCACCATTAGCAGCAATATAGACACTAAACCTTTCATTCACGTGATTATTCCTGAATTATCGATAAAACAACAATGAGCCATGAAAAAGCTGCACAAACAAACAAATTAACAAGATTTACTCGGACTGCTACTCTTCTTGCAAATAAAGTCATGGATAAATCATTTAGCTTTGAGAAGCACTTTTCCCTGCCTTGAAAATAAAAATGTCAAGATCTACAATGAAAAGAATCGCTCAAATATGTAGTCAACTTTCACATTACTCCACCGTGATGATGTCACTTTTTGACTGTATAAGGTTTGCATGATCACAGAATATATAATAGTACTGACGTACAGAATGGTCACGCTCCGCCCCGCACCGGTTCGAGTTACCCCACCCCTCAAGCGCAGATTGCAGGAAAACCGCAGGAAAGCAGTCGGGCGCGCGACGCGATGTATGTCGGTCGCACCGTCGCACTCGCACGGCACTAAGTTCGGGATCAATAACTTTGCGAAATGGTGATATACTGTGCATTGTATGGGTGTTTGTCAACAGCCAAAGATAAGAAAAGGAGTTTTTTTCGATTTCCGAAGGACGAAAAAAGGTAGGTAAGGTACCTAACTAACTTTAATTAGCAACATGTACAATGTACTTAGGTGTTAGGTAACTGAGGAAAAAACCAATACCTAGGTTTAAAAGTGTGTACCTATAATGTATTAATAGACGTCTTATATTAGTAGGTAGGTATTTGTAAAATTGATTTGTTAATTCTCTCCTATCAATAGACCAATATATATCTTATCTACACACACTATACATTAGTATAGTGTTTGTTATATAATTATGTATAACAAATTGTCTAAAAGTATCGCGATTAATACATGAAATAACTAATTAGGTACCGAATAATTCTTTCAAGTTTGTAGTCATATATTTATTGTTATGTAAAATAATAACGCTTAAATACATAGACAGACACATTTTAAGTAGGTTTAAATAAAAATATATGATTAACGATTACATTTATTTACACATCTAAGCCATACCTACGTACCCTATAGTACTATACGGTTTTGCGATAGTCAGCCCTGTGTGTCTTACGCACACATTGACGCGTGTACATTCAAGAACTTCTATGTAGATTCAAGAACGCGTATTTTGTATGGCGTGTCCGCCCTGTGGCATGATGACGTTTTATTTCTCGAAGGTAGCTGAAGATGGACTTAACACCAGTGAGACCATCCAGCCCTTTCTCCAGTGACCCGGCTATATTCGTGGTCGATGCCAGAATCTGCCGAAAAAGGCCAACATCCCGAGCAGCATCCCCGCCCTTTTTATACAGGAGACGAGGTGAAGATTCAATTGATTGACTCTTAATTCTTACAGTGTGATCTAAGGGAACACAGGAAGTAATGCGTCGCGCGTATGCTCAAATGAGAATAGACTAAGCACTGTGGGATTTCGGGTTACATATTCAGCCTCGGTTCGGGCCGTCATCTGAACGTGACTCGGGGGGCTTCCTATGGCACTCGTTCCGGCAATTTCCGCTGTAAACGTGCCGCACTGTACGGCGTGAGCTGGGTAAGGTATATACAGTCGCACAGATGTATTGTTACTAATGTGAATGTGGGTAGATATCACTAAAACGAGAGATTCAAATGCCTTATGTATGAAGAAGCGTTAAAGTCTGAATTTATTAAAATAAAATCTGTCAAAATTTTCTAAGTTACGTTTTCTCTACTTAATCTTTTAACTGCCATTTTCTTTATAAGTACAGTCGAGGAAACTTAATCACGTCCCAGGGTGGATCCTTTTCGTAATCAATTTCGCTATGATTTCTTTGGCAAATGTATAGGATGTCATGTTCCGCCCTGGCACGTGATTATGTTTTCTCAACTGTATATAATATTTCTTACCTATATCGAAGAGTTGCAAAGTTTTGCAGTATTTACTCAAATGCGCCAATGAGATTTAAAAAAACCGGTCAAGAGCATGTCGGGTCATGCTCAGTGTAGGGTTCCGTAGTTTCCGACCTTGCCTTAACTTAACTTTGCCTTAGAAATCATTTTTTACAAAAACTTAAAAACTGGTCAGCTTATTAAGTTGAAAATAATTTTCCTAGGAAGTTTTTATTAAGCTTAACTTTTGTGATTTTTAACATATTTTTTAGACGTTCGGTTCAAAAATTAGAGGGGTGGGGGACACATTTTTTGAACTTTCGGAGTAAATATTTTCGAAAATATTCACTTAATCAAAAATAGTTTTTACAAACCCGTATTAATTTTCTCATACCTATCCAACGATATCCCACAATACAGGATGGAAATGAAAAAAAAATCTACGTGTATGGGAGGTAAACCTAATTTTTATTTTTTTTATTTTACCTCTTTGTCGGCGTGACTGATATTTATATTCATGTCAAACAACAGCTTTCTAGTACAAACGGTCTCTGAGCTTAGCCCCGGACAGACAGAGTTGACTACGGAACCCTAAAAAATAGTAGTTCATTATATATCTGTAAAACCAGAGTCAAACTAAATTGCAAGTCTGTTGGTTCACGCGAGTAAATTCGCAGGCACCATCTATACCTAAACTAAAGTAGTTTAGCTAACTACACTTTAATCGTAGTTAGGTACGATAGATATCATATCATCAACGTATAGCGACCAATGTTATGTGAGTAGCAATTATGGGCGGTTGATTGACTTTCCATTAGGTTATTAAACGTAATCTTTTGCTGAAATGAAACGTCAGATCTCAATAAGATTGCTTATATCGATCAATTTGTCTGATATAACTTTTTCTTGCGATTGCTTTGTAAGGTATACGTAACAAGCTAGACCACCAAAAAATTCATCAAAAATCTTATTTATAGTAATACATACATACATACATAAAATCACGCCTCTTTCCCAACGGGGTAGGCAGAGACTACATCCTTCCACTTGCTACGATTCTGGCATACAACTCTCGCTTCCTCTACATTCATCAATCTTTAAATCTCATCATTCATCTCTCTTTATTTTTAATTTATAGTAATATACAAATATATTATGAGTTTTGCTATGCGGTTCGGGCTTCAGTGTATTTAATTTAATCAGTGGTTTGTTTTCTTCTTCATTTACGTATTGATAATGTAACTTAAAGTTATTTACGAATTGGCATGCTACATTACTGTCATTACGACCTAAGACTACATAAATACAAGTTTTAATCAATGAGAGCCCTGGGAATTTTAGTTTACAATACACCACGTAGAAATATTGTCCACGTTATTTTAATTAGGTACCTTAACATCTGCTCGAGATGGCTACGTACACTGAAAAAAAAATCGATTATTTAGTAAATAGATTACAACTGGAACATTTACCTTGTTTGAATCAGCTGTGATGCCAATTGTAAGAATCAAACGTAATAATGCCTCTCACTTATATGTATCGGGCAATGAACCTGCCTATTTAATTGAAGAAAACTATTTAGTTTGGTAATTATGCGAATTATAAAGACTGAGTTCAGATAACACGATTTTTATATATCTTATCGCTAGCTTGTTTCATTGGATTTTACTTAGTACTCTCTTATCGACCATTACATTACATACATAATATTAACTTTGTTACAAGTATCGCCACCGGCATTTGCTGTCTTTTTATCACTTTATTAAACCATTTGACAGAAAGCTATTTTCATTTGTAATCACTATCCCGTTAAATTAAAATGAGTCGATTATGATCACACCCATAAAAATACCATTTGGAAGTAGTTAAAATAATATGCCTTGTTTCAAAGTCTGGCAACTCTGCTTCTTTTCATAGCCGAATAAGCCTTCAGAAGCTAATATTGTAACAACGACTCGAGAACAATTTTCTGCTAATCCGTAAAGCTTTTACAATTTTAAAACGGTAGTTTTGCATGCGTGATTTTTAAAATCAGCCGCCAAGTCCGTATCTATATTATAAACCCCCGGACCGTATCTATATTTAAAGACAGTATATCTATAAGGGGAGGCTTGTCCCACAATATCAGATTAAATTTCCCACATGAATACAATGAAGTATGACTTAAAAGCCGGAACTACCTACGCACTTAGCTGAATATCACATTCCCGCCCTTACACCGCAGGAAAATCGATAGGATGGGGAAAGGTGCACATATTAGTAGAAAATAATGTAATAAGCTAACAATAGAACCTGTGGATACCCAACTGGAGTTAATAAGAAAAAGATTAGGTAACTATGTTATGAAAATATTTCTTTATCACTTTGTGGGAGGTACCTACGTTAAATAAAGGTATACTTAAGAATGTATGGAACTCGTAATTTCATTGACATATATTCTACGTTAGTACATATATATCGATGCGTAATTTTTATTGTTATTGAATTAAAAAAAATATGAGAAATATATAAATTGTACTCCAGTTAATGTTGTGCGGTTCCTTATTTAAAAAAATATGGCATTGCAGTAAAAACCTGCATGAACAGTAAAAATTTGCGAGGTTTGCAAGAAGAAAACAAATATACGTACGAGGTGAAATAAAAGCTTGTAATAAAACATTTTCCTTTATGTACATATTTTTTATTTCTATCGCATCAATACCTAGTTAGAAATAGGTATACCTATAAAATCGCTTACTATGAATTTGATTATGAATAACTTTTTCCATTAAGTTAAATACCGTCAATAGGTTCATAAATGATGTACCATAAAAACAATGATTTCAACAAAAACATGGTGGAAAAATGTACTCAATCTCGATGGAGACCCATTATAAATAGTAACAATTCATAAATAGGCTTTGAACTACTTAGCTTATTTTATTTAGCAAAAAACAGGCCTCATTTTAGCCAAAAGTATTACTTTTTATAATTCATCTCCTAGGCTTGGCTATTTACGAGATTTCACTGTTTTTTTTTCTTGACAAATTATCGAAATGAGTTCAAGACTTGGCGTGTTTTTAAAGCATAACTGTGTTTTAGTATAAGGTACTGCATATCTTTTTCTAGGCCATTTTTATCCTAATTTCATGTCTACGACGTTTTTGTGTGCGCAATATTTCTTGTTTTCTTTTCTCATTTAGCTTTGTGAATTTATGCGCCATTAGAAAAAGCTCATCATATTATTATTTAACTTTTACTAAGGCGGAATTTCAAAAACGAAAATGATGTACTTAGTTTGGCGGGGCTCCTTGGCGGCGGCACTGCCGTAGGGGGGATTCGGGTAGCCCCGGACGGGGGGGTAGCACACACACACACACACACACACACACACACAAACATCACGGGTAGGCAGAGCACACGAAACGTTGCCGCTTCGGAGCCACTTTTAGCATTTTTTTAATATTTTTTTTTTATTATAGCGGCGCTGCTTTTACATTTTAAGGTATGCACTATTTATCTATGTGTGCGTGATTGCCTAGAATCGACAGTGACCGGGACTACCCGCCGTCCGGGGCTACCCGAATCCCCTACCCCCAGAAAACAACATTCTCTCGGATTCTATTATAAGTAATAATTTTTCAGGAGGTATAAAATATATTTTAGTGATAATATTTGTAGTATATTCAAATGGTAAACTCGTGCGCAATAAAAATAATGATTAAGTTTAGATTACCGATAAAAAGAGATTATCTGCCTCTTGTATTAAAAGTGCGCTTTAATAGTCTAAGAATAGGTACTTAAAAAATACATAAAACCGACTATTCCTATCGGTAGTCTGGTAGATATTATTACAGATACAAAGGAAAAATTTACTACCCATTTTAACCCTATAAAACCGTAAAATGTACCTAGAACCAATGAAACTAAAAATGTTTTTTTTTTTTATAATTGAAGAGTTTTACTGACTACAGATGACAAACTTGTTTTTTTTCCTTAAATTGTCTATGTGTGATGTGTATCTTTTGCATTTTTTTGCGAATAGTGAATGAATGATTTTATTTCTATTTTATTGGCAATCACGCTGCACATCGTCAACCGCAATAGGTGACAGTTTGAAGATACGTTGCCAAAGAAGGTTTATATTATTGCTTATTTATTCCCAACGCGTAAAGATCTTAGCAATAAGTGCTTAGTAAAGAAAAATATATCAGGTATGTGGGGAGCGTGATTGAGGAAATATGATATGATACCCTCTTGACCTAGATCGTGCCTGGGTGCGTGTTAACAAAGTTTTAAAGTGAGGAATTGAATTTGCTGCTTTTGTTATGTGTTATGGAAGACGCTCGCACAACGTTTAGGTTAATCGTACAATTAGGAATTGGGCGCAAATTCTTTCTGGTGGTTTTTACTGATTTTATTGAAATAATAATAATAATAATTCGATAGGTAGGTATACAATCAATTATTAATAAATAGAAAAAATAAAGTAAAAAAAACAAAGAAGTGATTTTAGATTAAGAGGCACTCATTGCTTACTGTGAGTGGATATTGTGAAAAACAACTAAGATATCTGATGTACCTATAAGAGTGGACAGCAGCTCTATTTATTGTAACTCCGGATACCAGCACCCTGCGGTGCGAAAGTCAAGGGAAAATCGTTCAGAATAAGCAACAAGAACAGAATAAGAATCAAGCAACAACCACAACTACTTTGTCAAAAGTATACGAATAGTCTAAAAAGTGACATTTGGACTTGTGTCAAATTGGTCAACTTTGTTTGTTTGTTATTCAGATAGGATAATGTTACACTTTACATCCATGGCCATACTTATCGTATTTTTGTTATTCCAATTAATTGATAAAGTGACAAAAAATTGTATCCGCCGTTTTATTAATTAAATAGATACCTGGTATCAAGTACTTTCAGATCAATACATTTATTCCCACGCGGATTGTTATGATTTATTGTGTGTATGTTTCAGCCGGCATTCGGCATGATGCCGTGTCACTCTTAAATAATTTGTCACTCGGCTCGCTGCGATAAGGATCCAGTCAGCTGATTGAATTACGTTCTGATTGAATGCACACCACCAGTTGCTTGATTATTTTGAAGTACCGCGAGAAAATATGACGATATCCATGGATTATTACTGCTGCGTTCAATAATGATGGCAGGTTCTTTTGCTGAAAAAGGCTTTTTGCAGAATACTCGTATGTAGGTAATATACATGGAACTACCGTGGTAAACATGGTACACACTCATATTAAATTTAAGACGTGAGTTATCCGGTACAATATCATTTAATCCATATCCATACTAATATTATAAATGCGAAAGTGTGTGTGTTTATGTGTTTGTTGTTTGTCCGTCTTTCACTTCGAAACGGAGTGATGGATCGACGTGATTTTTACCATGGAGATAGTTTATGGGCCAGAGAGTGACATAGCCTACTTTTTATCCCGGAAAATGCACAGTTCCCGAGCGAACAGCGCGCGATAACCGAATTCCATGCGGGCAAAGCCGTGGGCAAGAGCTAGTATTTAATATTTTTGGAATTTATTTGTCCAATAGGCAAGCTGTTCTGTACATACAACGAGAATAATACAATATTTCTTATTAACTAACTAATTTAAGCCATAACGACGCGATTGTTATTGTTTTGTAGCAATATATCCTATGTAAATAGGCTCTATTGTGTTCGTTTTATTTATTTCTAAACATCTCAAAGGTATTCACTAATTACATATCTATATGTATTTTGCAATCACATGTTGCACGGAATGTATATATCATTTTTTGAGGGAATATCCGCCTTTAGCGGAAACATCGCCAAAATGCGATTAACGTTTTTACCTTATTTAAAAAAAAATCGCTTACATGTTTAAAGAACCGGTATTTTAATCGATAAATTCAAACTCCAAAAACTACCTACCTGAAAAACTCGGAGTCAACGACCGCAAATAATTACCACTGGTCTTAAATATCGCGGTTACGCATCACACACTAATAACACGTACAACCTTCACTCAAACAAAAAAAACAATAATGAGATAATAGTTTAAGTTGATAAAAAAACAGTTTTCATTTTCATAATAACGGTATTGTTTGAAAAGTGATCCCAACCACTTTTCAATTCATGATGCAGCTTGTTTATGTTTCGCGATCTCGTCGCGACTGTTCAGTTCTCGCGTGGACGGACGTGCGCCCGGCCCGCCTCTACGGTTCAAACTGGGGACGTAGTGTAGCGATGAAAATCGTTCGCACCAGGCCCAACCAAGTGTGGAAAACGCTTTCGTCATTACGCATATACGGTAACACCAAGTAACGTCTGCTCTCGAGGTACTCTGAGGAAATCATTCAAGTTTTAATTGCCGCTACGAGGTTACTGCAATAATAACGGTATTGTTTTCTAGAACAAATACGCTGACGTAACTATCGACAGGCTACATTGTTTACTTAGTAATTAGTACTTAATATGTTTTGAAAAGCCATTTAGTTATACATTTATTTTATAAAAAAGTTTTTGGTAAAAATAAAATAAAAAATCAAGCTTTTTTTTGCTGACTGTACTTTTCGTTGGGTCTACTTGCATTGTCACCTGAACTACATTTACATACCAAATTTCGAGTCGATGCCATTAACCGTTGAAGAGTTCATCCTGCGAAGACGATCCTGGCCGGACTATCGGGATGTCACTACCAGATTATTGTACTGTCACGCAATTTACATAAGTACGCAATTTGCATAACTTTCAAGACAATCCGACTACTGAAAGTAGGTCGAATTTTACTTGCACGATTTGATTACAGACAGACAGACAACGGAACAGGTGAAACTAAATAAAAGCTTGTCAAACTGTACGTTAGTACCTGGCTACATCCAAAAACGATCGTATTTTCACGAAATCGCACTCCTTGAATAATTCGCAAAGGTAAAATAGCATTTGAAAAGTTGGGTATTTTCAAACTAATTTCTCGGCTATCCTTTATTTTGGGTAAAAGGTATAGTCTCAGGGGAGCTGAAAAAAGAGATTGATTACTTTCAGCTTTTTCCGGGGAATGGGTCATAAAAAAAAAGAGTTTATACAATTTAAAAAAGTATCAAGTTGACCAAAACCCTCCATTTTGAGAGGGAAGGAGGTCAAACCGAAATTTCCCAGAGGTAGCACATGTGTGTTATACGTGCTCCTATTAACTCATATGAACTATGAGGGACTGCATGGAGCCATATTTTTCAAATGTTTACGGCCGATATTTCGGGAACTAAATTTAAAATTAATGAAAATGCTTTTATTCTTTTACAAACTGCATTTTTTAAAACTTCACGTCGGCCACAGCCTCCGTTTTAACCCCGTTTTAGGCATGCGCCTTTACCTAAACACCTTTATAATTTGTGAGAATGACTTGAAGCGAATCAACTTGACATGACTAAGCTAATTTTATATTGACCTCTGGTTTTTACAGCTTCTTCAAAAGAATTATAAATTCAAAATCTTTCGTAGTGTTTTATAAAAATCATTCAAGGACACGAGCGTCGTCACTTTTTTTTTTTTTTTTTAATTAACAGATATTTTAATGATGATCAAATAATAATGATATCGATTTGCATTTTGTTGTTCAACAAAAGCGTAAAACATAGCCATGAACTTTTTCATTTCGCACCACTGTCTTCGTTTCTGGTGGTTTCTGTCACATTTTTGTCGTAAAATGCTTGAACTGACAACTATTATAACAATCATTCTGTAAGTCAAATTTTACTTTTCATCCGTTTTTAACTCTTTTATGTAGGACTCTACTTTCGAAAATTTTCTTTAAAGTTTTGACGTAAAGTCACAAGTCTTGAGTTTTTTATGCTATCTGCAATCCAGCCCAGATATGTTTGAGTTTGAGGATGTTATGGGTATTGTAGACAAGTGAGAACACTGTTTTCACACTGAACACTAATTTGTATAGTACCTAGAATCCTATTACACGAGCTTCAATGGTGTGGTTCATTATGAATTTATGATTTTCACCACTTTTTCATTTTGCGTCCACTTGCAGGCTTTTTAATCTAGGTTTAAGTGGTCTTAAGTCCTGTCAGATCCATACAAGAACTGTCAGTTTAAGCCTTAAATCGACATTTAAAAAAGCCTACAAGACGTCCTTAGACATATTGAGCTAAAACTAATTACTATTGTTGTTTGTGGTTGAAAAGCAATGTCGTATAGTGTACTCGAAATCCAGTTTTTATAATTAATTTGGACATGTATAACTGAAAATACACAAAAAGGCTGTATTACTAACGACCTACTACAGACATAGATAATCGTCTACAATATATATACGATTCTCGTGAAGACAGTCATAAGAAAGTCCGTGTCCTGAAATTAATTGATTGTGCCATTTTAGACGGGAAATAAAAAAGGTCAACGTTATTATCGACACTATAGATTTACATGGCCGAATGGAATAATGTAAATTACGATAATCAATGGATGGTGAAACAGCCCCTTAAACTCTTACTAACGTTCGCGTTAGTATATTGCAGTGGGCAGTGCGACCCCGATTAGCGGTTTTTAAAATACACTCTATTGTCCCTTGCGGGACCGCAACACAGGTGAACGGTGAATTTGGCCATTCTGTAGTTTCTGTACTAAGAATTATGTGCTCAAGAGGAAACTTTGTTCTCATCAAAGGAAGCTCATATACCAAAGTGTGACAAGTCCTATAAGTGTCCTCTCTGGCTTTAATAGCTGTGTAAGAGTCAGATAAGGTTTCGCAGACGACTTGACCCGTTTGCAAGTCAGCTGCGAGGAGCGTGATAGTTTTCAATGACTCGTGGAACATTCCTTTGTAAGACTCCTGATTGTTGTCAGGTTTCTTGACTGTGCATTGTATTCATTGAAATCAAAATAATACAATTGATTGTTTTTAACAGCTTTACGTTTGCGTAAGGAAATCTAAGTTTATTATTTAAAGATGAAAAAGGCTTTCGGATGCTCCGGGCGGTACCTATTAGAACTTGTATCTTTTGACTACTCGCGCCAAGTCTGCTGTCAACTGCATCACGGAGCCCCCGAAAAACTCACCCAAAACTTCAATGACTTGAAAACGCCTTTAGTTTTTTTTTTATATTTAGTACTCTTTAGTTATTGATTTATTTTGGACTAAAAATACAGATTTTCAGCCCTTTTAACTACCAAAAGTGATCTTTCAAGTTATTACAATTTCAATAAAACCGCAGTTACCTAGACAATATCTAGAAGGTATAATTACTTACCAACAATGAAAATCGAAAATATTTATAAAAGTATTACTCAGATAAAAAGGTAAATCGTGGCTTTCTAAAGTGGCAATTTCGAGAGACTTATTGTACTGTATAGAGTCGCACCTTTAGGGACAGTCAGCATCAAAAGTAGCGGATCACTTTTTTACTCTGTCGCATTGACACATTGACAATCTTGCATGGCGTTTAGTACGTGGCTGTAAAACGACAGAGTACAAAACTATATAGCTACTTTCGATGCTGACTGTACCTACAGCAAATTGAATTTCAAAAGATGAAATTTACAATGACAGTATTCTGATACATGCTGTTGCCAATGACATCTTCATTATGACCTGTAAGCACATAGTAAACCTGCAAGTAAATATTAGGCCGTAAAGCAAACGAGATCGAAATGGTCCATTGTATCGAAACTTAGACGATTTATTTTGCAGATCTAAACTGAGCTTTAGGGTTTAAGTGTAATTTATAATAGAAAAAAAAACGAGCAACTAGATGTAGCGTTTAAGTCGTTAATAATTAAGCGCCACTCTTCTAAAGCAATTATCTAGACCAGAGATCCCCAAACTTGTTTCGTTTACGTGTCTACGATTGTGTTGTGTTTTTGGCTTTCTTGCAGTAGTTCCTTTCTTTTCACTGTTCCTTTCTTTTTTGTACTGCCAAAGGAACTAAGTGGTTTTAGCAAGGGTACCCGCGTAGCCTTTATCATTTTTAGGTAGATCAAGCTTACTTAATATCGATTTTTTGAAAAATAATCGGTTTTAAAAAATTGCAATGAACTACAATTAGGTAAATTGTTTGTTGTTTAACATTATTCTCCGCTACACACACCGTAAAACAATCCATACTATATCACACACAGGCCTAACTTTCAAATACCGCACAAAATAACGCGTTTCAAACTCTCTGCGAATTCATTTTCAAAATTACAAACACTCGAATGTTTGAAACGCATTAAGCATAATGTATGGTAGTATTTGCGATAGTTGGGCGAGTGTGACTTATATATTGTTTTATATAGAAGAAGAAGTAGGCGGGCTCTACGTGTTAACTTGTACGAGTCGCACAAGAGCGGATAAGCAAGGTTATATACAAGGTATTAGTTAAATAACTGAAAACCTCAGACACCCCAAAAATATTTCTTCATTTTAAGTTAGTTGATTGCATTTATTTTCGAATACCTTCATTATTTTCAAAAATATTCGTGAGTTTTGCTTAGTAATTTTACTTGATTTCTAACTCTACACAAATAATTTGTATTGTGTCAGTTGCACTTCGACGTTTTAGAAGAAAATGAAACTGATGATAGTAAAACGGCCAGCATTCAAATTATTTAAATAGTATGCAATCTCACTAAAACATTTAATGGGCGCATGTTGCATTCGTAATTTTTAGACTGGGCACAACAAAAAAGGGATTTAAAAACACAAACACAACCTCATTTATTTAATACATAGTGTTATCGATTCTACTCTCAATTCTGAGTAACTTTCTGGTTTTCAGTTATTTAATTAACACCTTGTATATTATTGTAGTTCAATAGTAGTTCATAGATATCGAAGTAAGTACTAGTAATCATTTGCAATGATATAATCTAATAAATGAAAATAACAAATAAGAATGGGAAAATAGCATTAGAAATTGCGATTTTACTTAGTGTGTTCGTATGTATATTGTGATTTCTGAGATAAAATTATTTTAATGTTGCACGCCCAATGAGGGTAGAACATTATTAAGAACATCTTGTAGCACTAAGAATTGACTATGTTCTGGCAATAAAAATATTTGTATTTGTACAATTAATCGATACCTTCACAAAGTAACAAAAAGAATGCCTGGAAGAGATCGCTCTTAAGCGATAAGGCCGCCTATTGCTTACCTTGAAACGTTTTCTCTGTGTATCTGTTTACTGTATCGCCTACTATTTTTGGTGTACAATAAAGAGTCGTTATATTGTATTGTATCGTATTGTAACACTTGAAGTACGTAATCAATGTGTTTGTTTATTTTTTACATAGATCGTTGCAGGTCTTCGATGATCCCTAGGGATCGATACACACCACTTTGGGTATCACAGATCTAGGCAACTAAAAAAAACTAGCGCTCTGCATGTGGTCTTGATCGTGGTTATTTTTAGTTCGTTAACTAATTGCAATAGTAATGCAAGCGGAATTACATGTCACATGCAAAGCGTGCATATTACAGTCCGTCATTTGTTTTGTACTTCTACACGAACATGTGGCCACTGACGCTTTCAATTTCATTCAGTTTTTCTGACTACCTTTAACTTATCCTGCTAATATTATGAATGTGAAAGTTTGAGAGTGCGTGTGTTTCTTTTTACGCTGAAATGGTTGAACGAATTTGGACAAAATTTAGTAAGTAAATTAATGAGTACTCGTTAGTACGGATTCTGATATAGGATTTTTTTTCCCGATATTAAGAGGTCGGAATGTACTGTAGGAACTAGGCTGTATACCGCTGGCAGGTGGTAAACTGACCACCTGGCAGGTTAGATTAATCTGTTTTATATAACTGATAGGAACTTTTATATAGTTGGCAGAATATAACTTGGCAGGTTAGATTGACAGCGGTATACATGCCGGAGCGCAGATTGCTCCCGATAGCCTAAGCGGCTGGTGCTATGCTATGTAAATGTATTTTTAAGCTCTGAAATAAATCCAAATGATTGAAGAAGTTGTTTATTTTGAACTAAGTTTAAAGTCACGCGCGTTGATCCCCAGTACCTAAGCTCTTACCTAGTTACAGTCCCCACAAGTGGTGGAGTTAGGCGCGGTCGGTGTACTTTTTATGTTTTAGCTATCGCTTCAGAGGACGACGGAGTACCGCAGCGATTCCAGCGGTCTATGGACAATTGTTAAGAAAAGACGAGCTTTGATGACAAAAAAAGCGCATGAAAAGTGAAGCAATTTGGTAAATGTATCGATTTTTGAGGAAGCAACTGTGAGTTATTTTATTTTTTCCTCTATCCCAGTGTTTAATAGAATTTGCGGGCAGATAAATTTTATTACGGAGAAGAAAGAAGATGGCGGAAAAATTCGCAGGATATTCGGATGTGGACGATTTTATCCACCAGTTTGAAACTATTGCGATCATAAAGAATTGGTCCGCAGATCAGAAGCGAGTAGCGATCGCACTCTACTTAGAAGGGCCTGCGTTGTCCTGGTACAAGGCCAATTTCACGACGTTGGAGTCGTATGATTTAATAAAGAAGGGATTAGTAGAACAATTCCCGTCGCAAGAAGACTATGCACAGTCTTTTTATTATAGAAAGCAGGAGCCGAAAGAACCGCTACTATCATTTTATTATGAGCTAGAAAATTAGCTTTAAAAGCAGGAATCACTGAAGACGGCAGATTTATCAAGCATTTTATTAAGTCTATTAATTCGCAATGGCAATTACATTTAGCGTCTAGATTGTTCGCGTCAAAGGAGGAGCTAAGAAAAACGATTCTGCAATTGTGTGATGTATTTAATACAGAATTACACATGAAAACACATAAAGTAGAACTGCCGATTAATATTACAAAAGATTATCAACACTCGTGGGAGCAAGGAGATGCTCCACCTCTTCGATTCACGCCGCGTTCGGAGTATGACACGTCCCAAACGCCGCCAACAATGGTATTTCCGCAAGAAATACACCAGGGAACATCACGTATGCCATATGGAAGGTATAATTTGAGGCCGCGGCAGCTACAGCCGGTGCCGCAGCAGCGCCAAAGATATCAAGGAAATAATGATGGTTTCCAAATTAATACGATTTTTTCTAGTGAATTTCCCGATGTTTGTACTGTTGAGAAAAATAGTCTGAACACGTTTGTGCCCGTAGAGCTCAATGGCAGGATTTGCAAGGCCCTCGTAGATAGTGGTGCCAATGTGTCACTGATATCTGTTTCCCTTGCAGAGGAAATTAATTTAAAATATGAGCACAAGCTCAGTGATCCTTTGCGCGTAGCAGGAGGCTCCATGATTCAGCCTATAGGAATTGTAAATACATATATTTTGATAGATAATTATTATTGTAGAATTAGACTGTTAGTAATTAATGATGGCACAAATTTTTGCATTCTAGGGCAAGATTTTTTGACTGCAAATAATGCAATGATTGATTTTAGTAGTCATACTTTGACTTTGAATAAAAAATTCCGTGTCAATTTTATTCGAAAATTGAGTGACACGAAAGACTTTTCATTATTGACTGAAAAGGTTTGTGCAAATCAAGTTGCCATGAAAGAGGTTGAGTGCGAGCAAATTAACTCCTTGACCGTGGAAAGTAAAGCGCGATCAGTAAAAAAATTGTTAGGGTTCCGTGCTTTAAATTCTTTTGCTTCAGGTTCGAGTGAAGGAAAGTTGGAGAAGTCGAAGTCGATTGGGAAAGCGTCGAGGATCGATAGAAAGATGGAGCAAAAGGATGGCGAAAAAGGCGAGTTGAGCTCGAAGCCTAAAAGGGTACGAAAGTCGGAAAATTTGCAGATTGGTTCGGCAGGTCTGATGAAGGAGCGAGAGGAACCTTCTGGTTGTTATGTAAGAGTGGCAATGCGACGACGTGAGAACGGAAACGGACCTGATAGATTCCATAGAAAAGGTAATAAAAAGTCACGTCATTGTCTAGTTTATGTTAATAAAAGGTTTTTCCCACAGCAAGGATCGCTAACTGAACGAAACATAAAATTTAAAAACGTTCATTTAGGAGTGAAAGGGACGGAAAGTGATGGCTGTCTCAAGCCGAATGAACTTTATGGTTTGACTGAAAACTTTTTAAAAGTTCACCCGAGAAGTTCTGTGTCGACGGTTAGAAAAAAATTGACACGACCAATGATTGACAATGTCATTCAAATGTAAACATTGTAAATTTATTTTTTGCGATTGAATTTTATAATTATAGGTAATTGAATTAAAAGTTTTTTGAGTAGGTAGGAAATTAATGATATAATGAATTTATATGACTAATGCGTGTTGTAATATTACTATGTGACTAATATATGTTTTTTTTCGTGTGTTTTCATATTGGGAGATCAATTAATTAAATGCAGAAATGAGATGGCAATCTGCAGCAGCCATGCAGTGGCTGATGAAAACTGATGGCAGCTCCCAGCTGCTCTTGTCAAAACTGATGTCTGACGACATCGCTGGAAAACCAAACAGATAACTTTTATTTACATTTTGAAATTAATTTAATTGTTTACATATTCAACTTCACGAATATGAGATTGCCTGTTCATACATCTCCCAATGTGAACTGTAATCATATATGATGTGAATTTCTATATATAAAGAATGAGTAGTTTTAGTTTATCTCAGCATGTGGGAGTACTTCATACCTTCATGTGTTCAATATGCCCAGAAATATGTGGTGTTAATTGATGGTGTATTTAATGATTGATTTTCTGTGCCTTTCAATAGTTTTCAAGCAACAGAAGTTCACACAGCCAACTGGGATCGCCGATGAAGCTTGCCCAGGGGTCCACACTTGGATCCATGGCTGTGAAATAATAAAAAGATGGAAACCCAGCGGCTATTGCTGTCGTTGTGGAACGGCAACTCCGCTAGGGGGTGCTGAGGAACCTTCATCACCTGATGAAGGATGATGGGCATGAAGCAAGAATGACGTGCCGGGTTGCACAGGCAATGTCACGCGTCTTTAGTAGCTAGGCTTTTTACTGAAAAGGCGCCGTACCTTTTTTGTTTCGGGGTTTTTGGGCGGCGAAGTCCCATCCTTGATTTGAAAATTTTGAAATATATAAACCTATTTATGATTGTAGTAACATAGACTAGAATTTCATGAAAAGGATGTGACTAGTCTTTAGCAAAGACCCTTTTCTGTCTGTAATGTCCCCGTTAGGTAGGGCCGTAGAGTAGGTCCCCACCTCTGTGAGGAAGGAGGGATATGTAGGAACTAGGCTGTATACCGCTGGCAGGTGGTAAAACTGACCACCTGGCAGGTTAGATTAATCTAGTTTTATATAAACTGATAGGTTTTTTTATATTATGTTTCTAGAATATAACTTTAAAAACAGTTTGACAGCGGTATACATGCCGGAGCGCAGATTGCTCCCGATAGCCTAAGCGGCTGGTGCTATGCTATGTAAATGTATTTTTAAGCTCTGAAATAAATCCAAATGATTGAAGAAGTTGTTTATTTTGAACTAAGTTTAAAGTCACGCGCGTTGATCCCCAGTACCTAAGCTCTTACCTAGTTACAGTCCCACAGTACCTACACCTGTAAAAATCCGGAAATATCTCCACTGTGTCTTCTTCTTATACTCCATTATTGAGGATTGGCAGTCAGATTCTTATGTTTTTCCTATAAGCGCAATGTTGAATCGATAGCCATTGTTATAGAACCAGGCAATAGTTCATATAAATGAAGCTTGAGGTCCTAGGTTCGATCTCTGGTCGAAGCCATATTTTTTGATGAATTTGTAGAATGTTTGTTGTCAATTCCTGGACAATATGTTTTATTGTAAATAATATGTTTATACGTTGCCTTGCGGGGTGCTCATAGCTTCGCTTAGTTTCCTAGGTTTATGTGCGTTACCAAATAACTGTCCAATAAAATTAAATAACCACATGATACCATTGGCAGCATTTCCCCGCTAACTCGAAAGACAACATTTATCCAGTCTACAATCTGGCCTCGTGTATCCCGGTTTTTCTGGCATAGTTTTAAGAGAGTAGAGGAGGGCTATAGTCGTCATTGTCACTCCCAGATCAATTGAACAGCGTGCAGACTCAAAATAATGCACCATATCAATTTAGACCTTCTAGAAATTGAAATAATTCTCAATTGAAATTATTTGCATTGAATGTTTATAGGAGTGACAATACCAACCTACGCAATCAACAATGTCCATGGCTATCAACTTTAACACGCCCACAGCCCATAGCGATCAAATAAACAGAATGACTCCTCGAAATTAGTGAACGCCGGACTAATTTACGCGGTGGTCGAATTTGCATCGGCTCCCACTCATTAGAGGTTAGACTGGTTTTATTTCCGACCAGCCGTTATCTAAGCCTCTGTAATTGGCCTCGGCCACGCCTCGGCACGATACAGTGTTGCACTAGAATTAAACTAGAGGCCTTTTTTTGCGCTACGACGCGGCCAGATGGGTTTATGATGATAGGTTAGATCCTCACTAATCCACAAAAGCAATAAAAATACTGCTGAAATTATAACCCTTTCTTTTCTCTTTGTTGCTGTCGTGGAAAAAAAGAAGAACGGGACTGTTATTGTGGCTATTTTTTTCCCATAATCGATATCGCTCCATTTTCATCGCGCAGTATTTCTGTTCAAATTTATTTTATTCGATATGTAATAATCGCGAAAGCACTTGAAACAAACCTTTGAAGTAAAATCTTGCATTCAGATTGGACGGAAAGAATTTAAATATCAAAGTGCTCTTAAAAATCAATTGTAACGTCCACGACAAAACGTCCATTTTGATACAGCCGCAGCGTAAAATATTCAGAATCATTAATGAGAAAAAAACGGTGAACTGGTTCCTTAGCCGAAGAAAGTTTCCTTCCGGGGAACCGTTGAAAAGATGCAGGCTTGCAGTCATACTTGGCTTAAAATATATCCCTGAAACGAAGCAATCCGAGCAAGACAAAGTTAACCCTATTATCAAAGTAGAAGACTAATGTTTGTTGATAGTGACAGTAGACTTGGGACGTTTTTGGCTTGATTGGGAAATTCCCTTTCAGGTTTGCTTCGAGGCTTGAAATTAGTTTTAGCTGAATGTCAGGAGATATAATAGTTCATTCAAACAGGTCTGTCAGACGCCTGAAACTTGGGGTCTCGGCGAGTTTAATTTAAGTTAAATGCTTTTGATAAAACTATAAATTCAGGTGGCTTAAGCGTGGTATTGTTGGAAACCAATTCTTTATTACCTATTTTTATTTCAACAATTTATAAGGTGAAATTCAGTATATTCGACCATGTTTACCAACATGTTAACCATACAAAACGGCGATGCAAAAAGTTCCATTGTGACATGACAAATACTCATACATTTTTATGTTTAACTGTTATTATCGCACAAAGGATGGTTCTTAAGCTTAGCTAATAGTTAAGATTTAGTTGGAAAACCTTTTTTTTTGTAACAAAATTTTTTTTTTTTGTAAAAACCAACAACACAACAAAGGTATTATCAAATACGATAGTATAGATAGTAACAGTAGGAAAAATAGTAGAAGTTGAGTGAGTTGTTGAGTGTCTGTTGAGTTTCTTGCCGGATTCTTCTCAACAGAGGTTTTTCCGAACCGGTGTTAGATTTTTTTTGACATTCATAAGTGCTTGTGATAGCCTAAATTTTGAATAAAGATATTTTGACTTTGACTTTGAGAAGTAGTAGTTTGAAAAATATATAGTAGCTTTCATAAAATATAGCTTGTTGTGTCATAATAGGGGGGAATTTAATTTTTACGTGAACGATATTCTGTTGAATTGGCTATTTATTCATCCGTACCATCTTGAAGCACTCAGGCCTCCAGCGAAATTGCATTATCACCACGCTTTAATTAGGATCGCGCAGAAATGAGTTTAAATGGAGGAAGGAGATGTATTTTACTCGAGGGATGTTTTAGATGTAGAGTCGATGATATACGTTGTGGAATGGGAATGTTTGATGCAGTTGAATATTTCTTATGGTCTTATTTTGTGAATGTTTAAATTTAATATATACTTTACTATCTTCGATGCATTAGGTTAAGAATATTTTCAAGCTGTATTTTTTATTTTCGTTAAACAAATAAGTTTTTCTGTACAAAAATACGAGTACAAGAGAAGTGTTTTGTATAATGGTATTTGTTTGTTGCATTACCTTTGAAGATCTAAATAAATACGGAATTTCAAGTCAAACGGACCATCTAAGTAAATCAAAAAATAGTCGATTTAGATTTTTTTAAAGTAGAAATACAATTAAATTATGTTGCAAATCTACTGGGTCATGTTGTACTTAAATCTTACCTAAAATATCTTACATAAAATATATTTTTAATATTTACACTAAAATATCCAAAGAAAACCTTCCAGATTTTTTTCTTGTAAAAAGATGAGGCCTAGATATGTATTTTTAACCTTACCACTAATTATATTGCAAGTCATAAGTAGTTACGTGGTTTCAGAAATATAAAAACCATCAAAGCAGCAATTTTCACTCATAAAATTACTTACATTTGGTTGAAATTACATCGTATCGTGACACATTAGAGTCTAATTATGGCCTATAGAGGTCGCAAAGCAGAACCATAAAAGGCATTTTAACCAAATAAAGTGAATTTTTAATGCACAAAGTCGTTTCTTTATTGTGTTAGTCAAACGTGAACTTTTACATTAACTAGTTACGTGACAGGTAAAAATAAAGAAACAGTTAAGTCCGAGTAGACGGGTTAGACAAAAGATTTAATAATAACATACCTGTTTTAATTTCTAGTATTTTTATTTATCGATTACATTATAAATAATACCAAGATGCGGTTTTTTTTTAATTCCCTCTTTTACCGGTGCCCTGAATAAAATTAAAAAAATGCATCATGCCAAATAGTGTCTCTACGAGGTTATTTATTCTTTAGATAAATTAATATTGGGCGTTTTTCTGTCGGTTTCGATTTTCTAAAAAAAACGACGAAGGACAACTGACAATCACAAATGCAAGTTTAAAATTTGAAATCAAATAGAATTATCGACTACTCATACTGATTGAACAAAACATATTATTATTATGTATGAATATTTCTTGAAATAATTTAGGTATTTTTAAGTTAAACAAATCATTATTTTTTTTTAAGTAGCCTGTATAGTGTCCCACTGCTGGGCAAAAGCCTGCAGTAGGACTCTTTGTTTAGAGCTGCGGCCAGTAAAATATAATCCACAATCGGCGGCCTGATCGGCTGTGGCCGTATTTTTAAATGTTTATTACACTGCAACTTGGCCGTCCACTTCGCTATAGAACACAGAATATAATCAGTATAATAACGTATTAACTGCTGGCAACGGATAATATTCAGTCCATTTCTACGAGTATCGTATCTGACATGGTAGAAAGAGGAGCAATTATGATGAGTTATTGAACGAAAACAATTATACTCGAAAGCGTCACGTCATAACCGTACTCCTTTTTAAAAGTAATGTTTCAATAGGTCAGCTGAAAGAAATTAATGAAAATAAAAGCTATACTAACCGTACTCGTATTAAGCAAGAAGAAGTTCGAAAAACTATCGAAATACTCAAAGTACGTGGAAAATTTCAATGAACAGTTTGAATAATAAATAAGGTTTATAGGTATTAAATGATATTGTAATGGATAACTCACATCTTAAATCGAGTTTAGCTCGACGTATTTCGGGCTAATTCGTAGCCCTCACTCACTCACACTTACGCGATTTAAGACGTGTTATCCCTTACAATATCATTGAATATGAATGAGTCTCACGGTAGTTTCATGTTCGAAAGTCGAATTGCTTTACTGTTTTATTATGTTTACCGTGTTTTGCTATTGTTCGGTGCTCTTGAGGTTTCCTGTAAAATTCTTTTGCTGGCGGTAATTTGAAATTGTTACGTCTAAAAGGCATTCAAGCTTAAAAAAAAATGCACTCCTAATTGGATATTTGTTTATTAATTAAAAATACGAAAACTTTAATTTATGATAGTAATTATTATATGATTTTTATTATATATCAACACTGAATTTAACTTTGACATACTTTATTGTACATAAATGAGTGCTATTTTAATTTGTAGTTTTAAAAAGACTATGTAAAGAAGGTCACAGTTTCGTTACTATAGTTGATAATTAATAAATGATTCCGGTAAGCCCAAAATTCAAAGTGACAGATACAGATAAAAATATAAAAAATAACTAAAAAAATCATGTCATGCCACTTAAAGCAAAAATTTCATTTAGTGCAGTTTTTTATTAAATACTAGCTGTTTCCCGCGGCTTCGCCCCCGTTCTAAATTTCTAAATTTTCTTCCATAAAAACCTTCCCCTGACAATAACGAACACAACAAAAAAAGAATTAGCGAAACTGGTCCAGCCGTTCCCGAGTTTTGCGCTTAGCAACACATTTTACGATTTATTTTTATTTATATAGATTATAGATTATTCTCGAAAATTCTAGATTTCAGTTAATTAAAGTAAATAAATAAATCATTTATTTGCATTCAAAATCGTGAATATTAGGGCTGACTCAAGTATTCCCAGTAATGGGTCTCAGTATTTACTAGGTATATTTATTATAACCACATACTCGTAGTTTTTTGAATTTTATGTATAGTATCTAAATAAAATATATAATCAACATTGTTTGCGAGTTGATCTGGCTTCTGCCCCGTTGTTTGTATTTAATTTTTCAAACGAGTTTTTAAGAAAACTTATTGCGAAAATTTACTTTTAATTGGAGCTGTTAAATTAACAACAAACGCTGCTTAAGTAGCAATTCCTTCCAGGTTTCTTGCTTCAGAGGGGTGGTTAGTTTTCCTTTCCGGTTCGCGGTAGATTTGCAACCCTTTTTACGCTGGCGTGTTTTTCTCCTACTTTTTTCCTTGGTTTGTTGCTACCTGTTTAAGGTAGATTTCTTTGTGTTACTTTTAGTTTCATAAACAGTCAGCTTGGTACGAAAGTCCATAGTTTATTGTATTCAATTTCCTAGTTTTTGTTTTAAAACTATAACATGCCTAACTAAGATTTAGGTGAATATTAAATTTTGAAGTAGTTTTATTTACGTCGACATTTTGAGCTGCTATACATTATACAATACGCAAAAAATACAAAAGTTTATTCAAACAAAAGTACTTAATAGATTGCAATTCAAATCAGAGGCATCGTAATAAGATTATAAATTGGAACTCCCAATATGGTATTTCGTCCCATTTTTCTTTTAATTTGATCTTCTTATATTTATTTTAACCTTTTCATTTCCAATTGCCTCGTGCTTGCATGTTTAATTACGTAATATCGCATTGCTTGGTTCAGATTCGCGTAGCGGGTTGCAATATTTTTCATTCCCACATGCGAGGGTGTTCATTGATGTAAGAATATAAGCAGCTTGCTTTAATATGTCTTGTGTTTTTAAGGTTCCGTACATCGAAAAGGAAAAAAACGAAATCTTTGTAGGAACACTAGCTTGTCTGTCACAGCCAATTTTCTGAACTGCTCGAATTGAATATTGGTATGCATATGTAATTCAGTGACCCAAAAACGGACGTGTAACTTAAATAAATGCAAGGGGCCATGTTTGAGGGGTAAATTAGAAATTAATAGAAATTGCTATCTGTAGCAGGTAATAAATCAAATAAAAAGGTTTATTTTGAGAATCTCAAGTACGTGTTGCAATTTTTAGATGAATAGTTTTCAAGTTATTTAGAAAATAAGCGATAATTCATAATTTCTCTTAAGTCCAAAACTACTTAAAATAAATATGCATTAAAATAAAATAAAAACAGACACTAGTTTAACAGTCATAGATTACAGGAAAACTTTATAAAAAGTCTATGGTTTTTAAAGTAACGGGAAATTTCCGTAATATCTAGGAAATTTTTGAACCCCTCACATAGGGAGATTAACTCGTACTTGTCTGGTTTTTGTAAAAAGAAATTCCACCATTGTGGGAATTAATTGCGTGTAGTTATGTGGCTGAATGTAGGTATGTGAGTGTATTCAGTTTATTTCGTAATTAGGCTTCAGAATAGTACATGTAATACTTGTTACAACTTTTGCAAAATTCTGATGTTTAAATTCGAAATTTTAAATCACATTATCTGTGCATTACCTCTGGTAACGTTACTCAGAAAGCTTGCTGAGGCTCTAATGGCTAAATGCTTTTTAGGGTTCCATAGCCAAATGGCAAAAAACGGGACCCTTATGGATTCGTCATGTCTGTCTGTCTGTCTGTCCGTCCGTATGTCACAGCCACTTTTTTCCGAAACTATAAGAATTGTATTGTTGAAGCTTGGTAAGTAGATGTATTTTGTGAACCGCATTAAGATTTTCACACAAAAATAGAAAAAAAGAATAAATTTTGGGGGTTCCTCATACTTAGAACTGAAACTTGATTTTTTTTTCATCAAACCCATACGTGTGGGCTACCTATGGATAGGTCTTCAAAAATGATTATTGACGATTCTCATATCATTTTTTTCTAAACTGAATAGTATGTGCAAGAGACACTTCCAAAGTGGTAAATGTGTGCGTCCCCCTGTAACTTCTAAAATAAGAGAATGATAAAACTTAAAAAAAAAACATTTACCATGCAAACTTCAACCAAAAATTGGTTTGAACAAGATCTGGTAAGCAGTTTTTTTTAATATGTCATAAATCGTCAACCGCATGCCGCTACGGAACCCTTCATGGGCGAGTCCGACTCGCACTTGGCCGCTTTTTGATAATGACAGGGACGTAAACGAAATGTTTTCAAATGTTTCGCACTGTATTGTATCTACATACATATATGAAATTTTCGTTCCATCATACATTCGTGTGTGTTCATTAGGAATCATCTAATTACTGCATGAAATATCATAACACATTTTTATTAGGCACCGTGTGTAATGAATCACATCATAATAATAATAAAAATTTCGGTACACGATATAACATTTTAATACGATTCGAAGGACTTCCTCAACCGCCTTGTAAAGAATCGCAGTAGAGTTTAGCTAGTTGTCGCTATTTTCTTGCGCATGTACTTGTACAAAGGCCCAAGCATCCAATTACGACTGTTAACGATAACTAAAGAAAAACAACATATTATTATTCTCAACATTAAGTATTTGATTTTTACTGTGAGGTCAAAAAAATACTTGGAAATAATTTCTGCAGCAGTTAAGCTTTCTCGGGAAATTAATTTTAAAAATTGCCATCATCATCATCATCATCCCAGCCTACATACGTCCCACTACTGGGCACAGGCCTCCTCTCAGAACAAGAGGGCTTGGGCCATAGTTCCCACGCGGGCCCAGTGCGGATCGGGAACTTCGCACGCACCATTGAATCGCTTCGCAGGTTTGTGCAGGTTTCCTCACGATGTTTTCCTTCACCGCAAAGCTCGTGGTAAATTTCAAATGTAATTCCGCACATGAATTTCGAAAAACTCAGAGGTGCGAGCCGGGGTTCGAACCCACGACCCTCTGCTTGAGAGGCGATAGGTCAAACCACTAGGCCACCACGACTTATAAAAAAATTGCCTTAATGGCTCATTATTCGAGCGTCGATTCCATATGATTATCGTGCGCAAAAAAAAAATCTAGCAGAAATACGGGACGTCTAAAAAACAATCGAATAAGTTATCAAATTAATACTATAAAAATGTGACTACAAAAATGAAGCGGTAGAAACGTTTTTTTTTTTTATTCGACTGGATGGCAAACGAGCAAGTGGGTCTCCTGATGGTAAGAGATCACCACCGCCCATAAACATCTGCAACGCCAGGGGTATTGCAGATGCGTTGCCAACCTAGAGGCCTAAGATGGAATACTCAGGTGCAGTAAGTAGGTGCCAGTAGTGCGCTTCTCAGCGAATGCGACGAAGGAGACCACCTGACTTGTTTGAGTTGAACCCCAGCCCCGCTTCGAAACGCAGCGCCAGTGTGGTGCCTGGCCACCGCTTCCGAACCATGTTGGAACTCGCGTAGGAGTAAATGGGGCTGGTGCGAGTCGGCGGCTTGCGAGTGTGGCACCCGGAACAGACGGCCCACCACAGGTACTGGAATGCCATCACTAAGTTCGATGGACACATAGATGACTCAGAGCTGTCAGAGAAAGCCGTGAATATTTTAAGAAATCTAGATTTAAGTTTTAATGTTTAGTTTTCATTTGTATTTCATGCACAGTTTTGCAGTGACACTTATTCCATACGATAATAAATAACATGCCAACAGTACTAAACCAAGTTTCGAATATCACAATATTACATAGGTACATTGTTTATTATTTAATAAACTAGAAATCCCCAAGTTTATGGCTCGTAGTTTGAAACTTACTTAACTGGATGGTAGTTGAGTAATTTACATTTATTTCGTGGCAAAACTTTCTGCCGGGACACCGATACATAATTAATTGATGTTGGCAAAATTTGGCGTTTCATTTACATTTGCAAGCGAATAACACTTGATCAGTTTCGGAAAGAAAACAAGAACATCTGTAAAATCACTTTGAATCTGTCTGTCAGTCCGTCCGTCCATACGTCCATCTCTTCCTTAATGAACCCTATCGATTGGCGCCATAAAAGTACAATACAATGACTCCCCCAGAATATTATTATACTAGTAAGCAGTATAAAACAGAGGTTGGTACGAAGAGAAAAAAAATCCAAGATTAGCAATCAATAGGTAAGGTACCTAAGTAGGTATTTTTTTTAAATTTTATTTTAGGCAATTCCATTTACAAACGTGGCTGGAGTATTTTTACGAGTATAAATCTTTTTTCGCCGTTTTCCTTTTTTCAATAATAAATAATGTTTTCGCCATATATTTACATGAAGCCGTTTTATTTTTAAACTAGCTTTTGCTCGCGGCTTCGCCCGCGTGGTATTCGGTTATCGCGCGCTGTTCCTAGGGAACTCTGCATTTTACTGGGATAAATAGTAGCCTATGTCTCTCTTGGGCCCATAAACTATCTCTATGCCAAAAATCACGTCGATCCAGCGCTCCGTTTCGACGTGAAAGACGGACAAACATACAAACTCACCACAAGCAAGTGGATATCACAAGCCTCAAGAAAATAAGCTACAAGTATTTTCATCACAAAATATTCAATCACCAAACACTTGTAACGTACAAACAACCAAAACAAACAAACATCACGCCTGTATTTCCAAATGCGGTAGGCAGAGCACACGAAACATTACCAGTTCGGAGTCACTTTTAGCAATTGTAGGGTTTAAGTTTGACAAAAACGGTACAGTACGATACACACAGCATTGTTACATACAGTTAATATTAATCGACAAACCCAATGAAATCAAATCAGCTAAGTTATGTAACGTGGGACTAGCAAGTATCAAGATGTGGAATCAGAATATAGCGCAGTGAGCTTCAAAGGAACCAATCGGGTAGATAGAGACAAAAGAGCTGCCACGAAAGGAAAGGCTATAGAATATAATATCAAGATTAATTACTGTGCTGGTGAACCTTGGAGGGGACAAGCCATGAGATGACAGCGGGTGTAATGGTAAACAACCTTTGAGATGTATGTGTTTTTGATGTTGTTTGGTATTATGTCAATTCATTTGGGAAAATATAAATATCTAATTTTTAACTTAAACAATTTTACTAAAATGCTACAGTTATGACCGTTGCGGCAATAAGTCATTTCTTTTAGGCGAACAACCTAATTAAGCGGAAACATAAAAACAAAATTGTAACATTTACCTACGCGTAAGAAAAATATACAAGTTGAAGTGGCAATGGGCGGGCCACATCGCTCGAAGAACAGATAACCGTTGGGTGAGAAAAGTCCTCGAGTGGCGACCACAAACCGGAAGACGAAGCGTTGGCAGGCCTCCCACCAGGTGGACTGACGACATCGTGAGAGTTGCGGGAAACCGGGTGGACGGTGGGTGATGATGGGTGGTGGCCTTTGTTCAGCAGTGGACTTCCGGCTGATGATGATGATGATGAAGTAAAATTAACCTACTATCACGCTATTTCTCTCATCTTGCACCACACCCAGTGATAATGGCCCGGCGGTCACGCCATGACAATTAAAGTGACTCGTTTGTTTGTACATCGAGCTTTCTTGTTGACACGTTATGATGAGTGCCTAAAGCTGCCTCAAATACTTGGGCTTTGGTACAAACATGACGAGTTAACACGCACTGAGCGACGTCTGTTGATATAATTGTAAACTGCGTGAAAAATGAAATTAATTTAGGCAAAGAAACTGAATCGCTTTCTATTCATATTCCTAAACTATACCGGATGTGGCTTTTAATATGAGCAAATAACTAAAACATAAATCATATTCCTCAAACTGAACAACAATAGTTCAGTCACTTTTAAAAATAATTCGTTTTTTACTTTTTATTACATTTTAAGTTTATTCAAAGAAGCAATGTTAAGCAAAATGCTTGATGTTTGTAGCATGACAGGCGACGTCAGTTGGGTTCTAGGATGGCGTACATTGATAGCAGTATTTAATTTGTATGAAAAAAGGAAAATTCAAAGACTCCATTACTTTTAAAATTCGCTGAACTAATGTTGTTCGACTATCTATGTTTTAATTTTTTGCTCGTGTTACAGGCCACACCTAGTATAAATAATTACTTTGCGTACCCGCAATCTTGCGATATGTATGCAATAACATGTGTTGAAGTAGCTCCTGCACTTAGACACAATAAGAGAACACACATCACACAACCCAACTATCATCACCACCATACTACACTACAAGGAGTAGTAGTCAGAGCAATATAACCGTTCACCATGCTACGAGATGTTGGACTCACAAAGTATACCACCTGGTGTCTGAAAACATACTTATATTCGCAATTTTAATATTAGTAGAGTTAGTAGGAAGGAGTCCTCTATGGCAGAGAGTGTCCTACCTAGGTACACTAAGTCTAATCTTTATTTATAGTTTGAAGCAAAACTTATTAAGCCGATATCAGTTATTGTTTTAGCTGGCTACTGATTTTATCGTGTGTTATGAATATGTTAAGATAATACTGGTGTTGTTACACAGGTAGATAACGTATCGATGGTCTCGTGATGAAATTCGTATGGAAATTGAAAGAGATTATCATGAGTACTCGTGATAAATAAAACGGTGGTTCATGAGAGTAGTAGGTTCTGTTTTAACAATACCAAATTAAAATAAACATAAAAATGACAAGGAAAATTACACCTAAGTAATTCACCTAAATAATCCCAAACTAATCAAAACTTGTACTATGGATAGTGATTAAATATCGCTAGATGGCGTTAGAATCGTATTGATCACTATAATTTCAGTTGAAATTGTTGGAATCAGTAATTTAAAAAACCCGTGAAAGTTTCTATGGCGGATTTCCCTAAAAAAACATCCGCCGCGCCTAATTTTATGTCTCCAATCTTAGCGGATGAAATTTCGGACTTTTATACGAATCCTGTGTGGATATTGAAACTAAAAGAAGGTTATAATTTGATCGTTCTACAAGTGTTTCAACCATTATCAGTTTCCTCACGCTTATACTTAAGAAATGAGTCAGGTAGAGTGGAAGTATTTTAAAGAACGATATGGTGTGCACGCGGCAAAATAACAATTCATTAAAATTGCTTGTTGCATACTCGTATGTCATCACTGGCAACACACACTGGTCAAAGACTTTTGACTTCAAACACTGCGGTAATTTGGATGAAAGACACTGCTTAGCCTCCCGAACGCTGCCCATCATGCCGGATCTGAGACGTGGGCGCTAACGATGGGCCTTTAGAAGGTCGAAACGAAATTTGCGAGAGAAAATATTTTATTTACAATATGTCGAGTATTGACGGTTGAATTCAAACAGAAGACAAAAGTAGATATGGCAGATCTCTTGTGCGGCTGCGTGAAATATATTTTCATATTCTGGCGTCAGGTGGCGCGGCTGTAGTGTTTCTACATCTCTCCCCCCAGAGACCGGCTACGGGCGATAATATTGAGGAAATTTAACTTGTCTGCCCGATCTAGTAAGCTTTACTTGCTTCTCTATATCTTTGTTCGGCTCTGTTTGTGCTGTTTGTTTATGTACGAGCTTTATGACATCTGAGGAAGTATCTGTTTCGAGCATATATGCTGGTTTTAATCTGTCAATAGATACTGTAACTGTCTTGCCTTTTACTCTGATCTTAAAAATCTTTTCACCTCGTTCTAGAACTGCGTGTGGTCCCGTATATGCAGGCGTTAGCGCGCCACGTAGAGCGTCTTCTCGTAAGAAAACATGAGTAGCGGATGCTAAATCCTTAAATACAAATATCTTCTTCTGGCCATGTCTCGAAGTAGGTACAGGTTGAAGTTGCTGGGTAATGTTACGCAATCGTGCGGTGAAATCGGTAATGTCTGATGTAGTTTCTGTGCTGGGTTGAAAGAATTCCCCAGGCAATCTCAGAGTCTCTCCGTATACCAGTTCTGCGGATGATGCTTGTAGATCTTCTTTGAACGCGCTTCTTATACCAAGTAGGACTAGTGGTAAGGCTTCTGTCCAGTTGCTTTGCGCGTGGCAGACGATAGCGGCTTTCAATTGCCTGTGGAATCTTTCAATGAGTCCATTACAGGCAGGATGATATGCCGTAGTGCGTCGATGTTGAAAACCTGCTATCTTTGATAAGTGGTTGAAGAGAGCTGATTCGAATTGAGCTCCACGGTCCGTTACTATGACTTCAGGACAGCCAAATCTAGATATCCAAACGGTAAGTAGAGATTTTGCTACTGTTTCAGCTGTAATGTCCATCATTGGGATAGCTTCAGGCCAGCGTGTAAATCGGTCAATGGCTGTAAGGCAGTAACGATAACCTTGAGATGGCGGCATCGGACCGACTATGTCGATATGCACGTGTGTGAATCTCACTTTGGGTAAGTTGTAAGTCCCTAAAGGTGCTTGCACGTGTCTTGTAATTTTCGACCGCTGACATGCTGAACACGCTCGAGCCCATGTACGACAATCTTTGTTGATATTCGGCCAGATAAAACGCTCAGAAACTAGCCTTACAGATGCTCTAATTCCTGGATGGCTGAGCGAGTGCAGGGTATTGAATACTTGTTTTCTAAATTTTGGCGTTACGTATGGTCTAAGAGTTGACGTACTGTTGTCGCAATAAAGCTGAGTGAGGGAACCAGGTATCATCATTTTCTTCAGTGTGATGCTGTAGGTTGTGTCACCGCTCAAAATTTGTCTCAACTCTTCGTCATCAATTTGTGATTCAGCCAGCTGTAGTAGGTCGACAGGTTTTTCGAGTTCCTCTATTCTGGATAAAGTATCTGCGACGACATTGTTTTTACCAGAGATGTGTCTAATGTCAGTGGTAAATTGTGAAATCAGATCAAGGTGGCGAAATTGTCTTGGTGAGCAGTTTGATTTGTTTGATGTAAAAGCGAAACATAATGGTTTATGATCAGTGAAGACAGTGAATACTCGCGCTTCCAGCCAATGTTGGAAATATTTAATGGCGTTATATATTGCGAGCAATTCACGATCATAGGGTGAATACTTCTGCTGTGCTGGACTGAGTTTCTTAGAGTAAAATGCCAGAGGCTGCCATGCGTCTCCTTTTCTCTGTTGCAGTACAGCGCCTAATGCTGTATCCGAGGCGTCCGTGACAAGAGCGAGATTTGCATTGCAGTCAGGATGTGCTAGGAGAGCTGCCTCACATAGACTTGATTTGCACTCTAAGAAAGCATTCAAAGTGTCGTCCTTCAAGTTAATTGGATGTGATCCTTTTACAGAACCAGTCAATAGTCTATTTAAAGGACTTTGAATTTCAGCTGCTCGAGGAATAAAACGACGGTAAAAGTTGATCATTCCTAAGAATCGTCTCAGTTCTTTGACAGTCTTGGGTGCTGGGAATGATTTAATAGCTTCAATTTTGCTCTCTAATGGTTTCGTACCTTCAGCAGTGATGTGATATCCGAGAAATTTTACTTCTGTTACTCCGAATGTGCATTTAGCAGGATTTATGACGATACCGTATTCTTTTAGCTTAGTAAACAGTTGCCTTAAATGATCTTCATGTGTTTTTTCGTCTTTAGAAAATATCAGAAAATCGTCCAAATATGTAAATACGAAATCTAGGCCTCTTGTGACTTCATCGACAAAACGTTGGAAGGTTTGGGCTGCATTTCTGAGACCAAATGTCATATAAGGAAATTCATATAACCCAAATGGAGTAGTAATAGCCGTTTTTTTCGATGTCTGTAGCGTTAACTGGAATTTGGTTATACGCTTTAACGAGGTCGATGGTGGAAAAAATTTTGCTGTCAGCCAGGTTATGTGCAAAGTCGTGTATGTGACGTATGGGATACCGGTCTGGAATGGTTCGAGCATTCAGTTGTCGGTAGTCTCCACAGGGTCTCCAGCTCTTGTCTTTCTTTGGAACCAGATGGAGTGGCGATGACCAGGGGCTTAACGAAGGTCTTGCGGTTCCACTCTTGATCATAGACTCAAATTCTTCCTTGGCTATTTTGAGTTTGTCCGGCGCTAGTCTTCTGGGTGGGCAGTGAATCGGTGGGCCATCAGTAGTTGTGATGAAGTGTACCGTATTGTGCTTTATTTCCCGATGAACGCCAGGAGGACGAGTTATTTCAGGATAATCTCGAAGGATGTCATTGTATTTTGAATCTCCATAGAGTGTCTTGACAGAAGATATAGTGTCCGCCGCGGTATTAGAAATGGCTGTTATTGAAAGTGCCGTTGTATTGTCTAGCAGGCGTTTGTTTCGGCAGTCGACAACTAAATTGTAGAAAGATAGGAAGTCGACGCCAATAATTGCCTTAGTGACGTCAGCCACGACGAATTGCCATCTAAATTCTCTTCGGAGACCAAGATCCAGGTTGAGTTGTGTATAACCATATGTGCTGATTGTAGATCCATTTGCAGCGAAGAGTTGGTATGCAGTTTTAGGTCGGTATTCGCGAAGTTCAGATCGTGGGAAAACACAAAGATCGCTTCCTGTGTCAACGAGGAATTGCACTTTTGAACGTCGATCTGTGACGAATAAGCGACCGGGACTGTGACAATCGCTGGTCGCCATTAACGATTGCCCGGTGCGTTTCCCGAAACAAAGTCGCACGGCTTCACGCATTTCGTTGCTAGCGATTGGAATTTGGAGTGGTACCAACATACTGGATACTTGCGGTAGCTTGACTGCGAGCGGCTGTGATTGCGACCTTGACGTTGGCTCTTGCTGCGACTACGATATTGCTGCGTGTCTCTGCGTCTTGACTTAGAGCGAGATCTTGTTTGCATCTGAGTCGATAAAGCGTGCACTTGTCTGGTAAGCTGGGCAATCTGGTTAGCCATCAGATCCATTGCAGATGTTGCTGAGGTACTTGCTATCTGTTGCATACCGGCTAATCCAGGAGAAACATCCCAAACTCTGTCTGCTGCTTCGGCAAGTTCGTTCAATGATGAGTGCGGTTGCGAAGTAGTAAGCACTTGGATACTAAGCGGCAAGCGACTGGTCCAAATAGCCTTCAAGATGTCCTCAGGAACGTTGGGACCGGCAATATGTTGAAGGTGTCTCAAGAATTGCGAGGGTTTCGATCGCCTAGCTGCTCATGCATTAAAAGCTTTTGCAACTCCTTCTCTCTTGAATCTGTCAGTCGTTTTATAAGTTCACTCTTCAGTTTTTCGTACTTATTGGTTGCGGGTGGGTTAACAATAATATCTTTAATTTCCGCTGCGTATTGATGTTCCAAATGTGAAAGTACGTAGAAAAATTTCGTGCCGTCGGACGTTATGTTGGACAACGCAAACTGGCCTTCTATCTGGGCAAACCAAACGGCTGGTTCTTGCGGCCAAAATGGTGGTATTTTTACTCCAACACGAAATGTTTCGTTGCGAATGGAAAAATTGTCGTCATTTTTTTCATGTTCGACATCTGACATTGCGTTGGAAAATTCGTCTTTGTTTGTCGACATTTTTGAAAACGTTTTATTTGACTCACGATTTGTGTTCGGACCTTGATTTTACTTCCAAGAAAGGCTGCGTCTTTTTTCCAATCTAGGGCGTCACCAGTTTAGAAGGTCGAAACGAAATTTGCGAGAGAAAATATTTTATTTACAATATGTCGAGTATTGACGGTTGAATTCAAACAGAAGACAAAAGTAGATGTGGCAGATCTCTTGTGCGGCTGCGCGAAATATATTTTCATATTCTGGCGTCAGGTGGCGCGGCTGTAGTGTTTCTACATCCTCATGAGGAAGCTCAATGTCACTCAAAGGGCTATGGAGAGGGCTATACTCGGGGATTCTCTGCGGGATAGAATCAGAAATGATGATATCCGCAGTAGAACTAAGGTTACCGACATAGCCCGAAGAATTGCGAAACTGAAGTGGCAATGGGCGGGGCACATTGCTCGCAGGACTGATGGCCGATGGGGTCAAAAGGTTCTCGAATGGCGTCCACGGACCGGGAGACGAGCTATCTGTAGGCCTCGAACAAGATGGAGCGACGACCTGGTTAAGATCGCGGGATCGCGGTGGATGCCTATGTCCAGCAGTGGACGTCTTTCGGCTGACATGATGATGATGATGATACTCGTATATTATAATATGTGACAGAAAACTGATAGCGGTTAAGTCACTCCTAGAAGTTAAAGCTCCTTAACTCCAATAATATTTAAAACCTAAATTAAGATTAATAGTTAAGTAATGTAATTTGAACAGAAATAATTTTCAGAGAAATAAACAGTATTTTTTTATTTAGAAATACCCAATTCTAAACGCCCAACTATTATCTACATATCAAGAAATTTTCATCTACATATATACGAACAATTAGTGTGAACGAGTAAAAATCGCTTAGATACTCACAAACTTTTGCATTTTATAACAAAGCCTTTCTAAGTAAAGGATGATCTCTAAGACAAATTTAATATTGCCTTTGTTAAAGCCGATTTTGGGATCCTGACGTTGTCATAATACCCTACGTCCGCTGCCACGTCACGTATCTGATGACACTCTCGGGCCCCCTAGAAAGTATACGTATAATATATGTATATGTATAAATATAGGGCATGCACACCCTCTCACGAATTTCTTGTTAAACTGTCGGCTTTATAACCGGCTTCAAAAAGAAGAAAAAGTTACGGTCTCAATGTATAAATGCAAATCTAACACTGAAAGGAGAGAACAAACTAAGACACCGATTGAGAGGTAGGAGACGAGAAAAAAAAGTTATCAAAAATCTAAATAATATATGTTTAAGAAATATTAACGAGCGAAGGCCTAACTTGAAAAGTACGTCTAAGAAGTAACCTAAAAGCGCATAGATGCATGAGAAGGCATGACCTTAGCAGCTTAGCAAGATTTAGCAAGCCAACGACATTATGTCATATCATAATCAAGCGGAAATCTTATGTATTGAAAATATTTTTTTGGGTGAGGTAATATTCAAAACTATATTAGTTTTTTTTTTATTTAGGCTATTTGGTGCTACACCAATGGGTGAAGGCGCCCTTTTTCTTTCCACTCGTTTGTCCTGCGCAAAATTTTGCAAATTTGGGTCAAAACGTTCGAAGTTCACCCGCCATCTTCTTTTTAACCAGCTTCTACTCCGTGCTCCGGTGCATATCGGTGGTACCCAACCGGTGGAGATTTCTGCCGAGCGATTCAAGTGCTTGCAATAGACATGCCCCGCCCAGTTGCTTAAGGATTTAGCAATCTTTGCCGCGGTCTTTACCTGCTACTAAAATAGTCAATCAATTGTTAATTTTACTGCTTTTTTTATACTTACTGCCAAATTTTGTGGTATGTTTTACCTGACAATACTTAATGGTCCAGAGAGACATGTAAAAGTCTTTTTTTAATTTTTATATTTATTAACATAATAAGTTCTTATAAACGAAATGTAAATTTTTGAACTTATTTTCGAATGGACTAACACGAACATCTGTATGAATACAGCAAGAAACTGAGAAACTCTACCACAACCGCACATCGCGTCCTCAAGAACTAATCAAACGCAAATGGTGCTTGCAAACTGCTTTCGGCCAGCTTAAACTCGCTTATGGCAGCGAAAGTCCCCTTAACATTATTCCCGGACAGTTATGAGTCCCGGACGTAATCCCGGCATAATTGTTGTCCAGGAATGCCTTAGAATCCCGCGGCTGTAATTGGGGGTATAAATATCCAGGGACTGCGGGATTTAAAGCTTCTGTACCTGATTGCTCCATTACCGAATTAATAATTCAACGGGCTGAAAACTTGATTTAAAAAATACAATTCTGGTTAAGCCGCTCTTGGCGGCTTAGTGACACGAAATTAAAGCTGAAAATCAGTATGCTTTCCCTGATAGCAATACGTAAATATAAAGCCGAGTTTAGACTTGCAAGAAAAATCGTGCAAGTTGCATTACATTGCGGCGCTCGATTGACCACTAAAACTCGCTGGATTTACGGGCTCGCAATGTAATGCAACTTGCACGATTTTTCTTAATTTAACAATTAATGGTGGCAACGCCATATAGCACGGAGAATGGATAGCCGCCGGTGCTGAAAAGTTCTCGATTGGAGACCGCGGATCAGCAGGTACAGCGTAGGATGTCCACCAACGAGATAGCCGGATGACCTGGTTAAAGTCGCGGGTTCAACGTGGTTGCAGGCCGCTTCCAACCGAAGCAACTGGAGGTCTATGGGAGAGGCTTATGTCGAACAGTGGACGTCCTACGGCTGATTTAAAATTGTGTAAAAATATAGGTTTTAACGATAGTCCTTTTGTACAAAATAATCTCAGCCATTTTACAAGCTTTTATTTAACTTGCAATGTATGTATGTACCTATGTATGTATGTGCGGTTCAAATCTTGAAAATTGAGTTTGACCCACTTTCAGTAATCGGATTGACTTGAAATTTGGCATACTTATGTTAATCTGGTGACAATACAATAATCTGTTACTGATATCCTAGTGGTCCAGCCAGGATCGTCTCTGAAAAACGGAATACCTCAACGGTTAATGGCATCTAATTGAAATTTGGTACGGAAATGTAGTATGACAATGCAAATAGTCAACAGAAAGCACAGTCAGCAAAAAAGCTTGTATTAAAAATGAAATTTTTAACAAAAATCTTTTTCCAGGCAATTTCCCTATACTCTGATACTCAAACGCACTGAACCGGGGTTCTAAGTGATCGCCCTTTAAAATGCACCCCTTAAAGGTTAAGTAGCCATCATTCTGGCCGCACCTGGCCGACGCAAATGGCAGTAATCGCGGCCTATTTCAGTCCAAACGGACGGACAATTTACTGTGATGTATAGAAGAGCATTTGATGGCTGCTTGCTTTGACGTGTGTGCAGTATTTAACTATAAGGTTCCGTAGCCAAGATGACAAAAAAAATATATAAACTGTTTTCCCCAATGATAAAAGATCTGTCTTATACTCGTATCTCTGGCGTTTGTCTCGTTTTGAACATAGATCTCAGCGCGGACTGCTGCTTTTTGAAGAACTAAAATAATTAATTTGGCACTATATATTATACATTGCGACCGAAAAAGTATTTTTTTTTCATTGTAGAGTGATATAAATGCAGAAATGTATTGAGATTTATAGTATGTTTTGAATTAAGTAATATTAAAGTTTATGCCCCCGTTTTAAGTAAGGCAACAAAACTTTTAAATTTATAATTATGGTGAAGAAAAATGGCTATTTAATTCAACTTATTTTTCTGACTGTCCTTTTTGCTGTGTATTCTTTCTTGCATTGTCACCCAAAATTCAGATCTGTACTAAATTTTAAGTCCAATCAAAGTAAGTGGTCCAAAATAATATTATCATTATAAATGAAGAAGTCAATTTACGTTATTATTATTAAAAACGAAGATTGTTAGTGAAATGCACACTTGCGATTGAAATGGCGACGCAAAATAACTTGTTTTAATAATAATTGGATTGTTAGTTAGGTACAAGTAACCTACTTCGTTTATTATCAATGTGAATGAAAACCTTGATTCCTTAAAAAGCCGCTATGTTATTACAAAAAAAGTAAGTATGAATAAATATGTTAATTTAAAGCAATAACATTAATGTAAGTGACTCAGGGATAAAACCAAAGCAGACCATTTACGAAAAGACAACACTTTTTAATAAAAACAAAGAATGTCACAAACAATATTCAGCCAGCGACCTCCAAAGTAAGATAGAATCAAATTACTTTTTGGCAAATCTTCAAAAGCAGGCAACAAACCTCTTAGCAATATAAACTATAATAATAACTGTTTCACCTGCTTTTCTGTATGTCGTTAGCATAAATATGTTGTGAACTGTTTTTGGCAGTAGCAAAAATGGTTCAATGAAAATAAATGTTACGGAAAAGTTAGTTGGTAATGTTGATTTCGATTGAAATTAGTGCCATTTTTAGCTTTAGAAGATAATATGTAAGCACCCACGAAAATAACCACGTACAATTTAGAAATTTATTAACCTTACTTAACCATCCTAAATAACGCGCACTATAAAGAGTCAAAGTTTCCCAGCTTCAAAGAGATTTCGGTAATGTAATTGGTAACTTTTACTGTCAATTTACGTTCCGGCAAATAAGGCATGACAACGAGCGAAGCGAAGAGAAGCATTAAGTACAATGGCAACCACTACGCGCGAGCCGAGCGAGCGAAGCAAGCGCGCTGAAGCAGCGGCCAGCGAAGCACCAGGACCTAATTACGGTGGTAAATAATTTGGCCCCTACGAGTACTGGTTTTCGAAGATGGTTATGCACGGGGTACAAAAGGACTTTTTTTTTACCTATCTTCTTATTTTTTTTTAATAATTTATGACAACGTTAAGCGCTCGGTTCTCTTATGCAATAAACGCTGCGTTAAACGCAATGCGTTTGACGCACATCAATAATTTTTGTATCGGATAATCTATGCGCTTGTCGTTGCGCTCACCGCGTATGACAATGTTTTGGTAATAAGATTTTCTGGTGCAAAATGAATGTGCGTCAAACGCATTGCGTTTGACGCAGCGTTTATCGCATAAAACAACCGAGCGCTTTACTGATTTTTAAAAACAGATCTTCAGTAGAATTACAAGTTATAATTGTTGTCTACTTTTTTTTTCAAAATAGTGAAGTAATTTTAGATTATAAATGAAGATCTTGCTCTGTTTGACTAGCGTGCTTATTAGCGTACTCCGACCGGTTAGCTTCGGTGAAGTGTACGTTGGCTAGAAATCATCACACATGTGCCTTAGTGAGATCTGTTTAGGATAAGTGCATGTAGTTTTAGTCATAGTACTAACAAATACTTGTATCATCTTCTGTACACTTATTTCTGTTTGTCTCCAAATAATAAATAAATAAATAAATAAGATTTTGCAAGCAGTGAGATAGGTTAGATAATAATAATGAGTTACTATAAACAGTTAAACTGGTCTTAGGAAATTTGATCTCAGAGTAATAACTAACTAGTTTTCTATTATAACTGCGTCTGAGTCAGTCCATTCGTTTATTAATTTTCACGTTACACTTACAACCATTACCTATATCATCTCCCTGCTTTACGTTGGAGTTTATTTGTTATGTATGTTATTAATATTGATCTAAATCATGAAATAAACAGAATTATAACTTTATTTACCGTTCTTGCTGTTAGTTTTACATAATCCTCTTTAAAAAAACTTATCAGTCTATCTATACCTAAAGCCGTAGACACACGAGACTGACTGAGCTCGCATTCGCGTACTCGGCCTAACAGAGCACGTGAGCGAATCAATAACTAGTGACCGTCTCATTACATAGCCTACTTCCAATCAATACCAGCCAATGAAAAACCAACCCTACCCCAGGGACACCAAGTCGATTATTCTACATCGAACGACGGCCTTTTAATCTATATAACAGCAATAAAAGTGTCAAACGGCGATGTCCGAGCAAAAGAAAACAGTGGACGTTTTTAGTGTCTATAACCGTGAAAATAAAAGGAAATAGCAGTTTATTCTGGCTGATATGATAGCTGTATGATGTTTAATCGGACATTGTAAATGTTCCGTGTGGTTTTAAGTATTGTATGGGGGAAGGGAATATGTAACAGTATTTTATACACGAGTACTGCTGAAAGGGGTAAGTGAGTGCTTTTGAGTCAACTTTGGACTATTATTGTAATAACGTTATGCTACTGGGCACTACAGAGCTTGGGTACAGTAACGAAAAATATGAAACACTTTCTAACGAGGATAAAAGTCGCAATAAAATCTCGTTCATAGAGGTTTTTAAACAAAAACAGAAAATACTTTTTGGGTTGAAGAACATAGGTGAAATTAAAATATTACTTCAAGGAAAGTCATTACTTCGCAATTTTAATTTAGACATGAGATAAGACTTTTGTATAGAAAATTAGTTTAATAATAATAATAATTTTATTCGATGTATGTGGGACATGGGTTACATTTGCAGATTATAATACATGAAAATAGAGTATCACCAGACCCTACCTTTTTAAGTGTACATACATTTTAGCTGGGACATTATTAACAATTTAAAAACAATACAATTTATCCAACTATTTACACGACTAGGTTTCAAATTATCATAGCTAATACAATACCATAACGTAAAAATATATGTCAACTTTCATCATTAAAGAAATCATTCATACTATAGTAACATTTTCTAGCAAGCCATATCTTAATAGATTGTTTAAAATTTTTTTTTTTTTGATTTGAAAAGCAAATCTCCATCTTGATACAAAAAATAATTCAAATTATTTCAGATGTTAACAAGATGACTGGGTACTTGTTCAATCAAAGAAACACAAATTCCTATCAAAAATGCAATTCCTATTCGTCTTATAAAACTCAGTTTAATTTATTACCAACTTAAATAAAAAATGCATTGGCACAGAAACTTTTATATACAGAGTGTTCCCAAAAACCTCTTATCCCGTCTTAGACGCTGTTTGTGAAACGGCATGAAATATGCACGCGCTGTCCCGCTCACACGCGACCATTTTCGTGCTTTGTATTTTTACTACTTCTTTGTCGTACGGAGAAATATCTCAAACGCTTTGACATTTTTACCTGAGTGCGACTGTATAACAATATTTTTGAGTGTGATACTTCAGAAATAATAGTACAGCTTACGTCCTTTCACTGCTGCGCGGTCAAGACTAAAATATTGATAGTACCTATTTATGCGTAGCGTCAAACTTTATAAAACTAATCTCAATAATCTTTTGATAGTCAAAATTAAAATACCCACTTTTTACAGCTTAATTATGTGCTGTCTTTCTTGGGCTAGCAAACGTCAAAGTGACAGGTAAAGATAAAGCGAAGATAAAGTGTTTATGCGGCATTACAATCATTATTTCGCCTCACTCACGTTTCGCATTATATAAATGTTAAATCGATTAATATTACGTTAAAGCATATTTTATAATTTTCGGTAAATAACAAAATCGATTACTTTCAATTTTATTGTCAAACATCCTTTACTTTTAAGAATCAAGAACATTGAGTTTTTTTTAACACTTTCTTATATTTTACTAATTCATTTTCTGACCAACCACGTGAAACAAATTTTGCAACTCTATTTTTGTCCACTTTCAATGTTCCGATTGATTTAAAAATTGGCAAATCTACAACTCCAATAACAATGTAGTAAATCATCGTATCAATTTTAACAAAAAAAAACTGTGCTTTGTTAAAATAATTTATTTGTCAAACATAGGTTTAAAAATCTAAACTAATAAAATAATAATAAATAACACTAAAAAAAACAACAATCATACAATAAAAAAAAACCTAAATATCAAAAATCTAAAAAAAAAGAAAGAATAAATTATATAATAAAGTAAAATAAAAACTACTCAAGACCCGTCCGCATCGTACTTGGCCCAAACGTACCCATCACCCCAGCGATTGCCCCGTTGTATGGCCAACGAGACCCGCTGCACCAAGTACGACCCGGAACGGGGGCCACCTCTGTCCTCCTCGTGTTTTGTTTGAAATTCTAATAAATATGCAACAATCACAATCTTCAACCAGTAATGTGACATAGCAACTACTCCGCATGCGCAGCATCTGTCCGTAGCACCTCGACCGTGCTACGTGCCTGGCGTAGCGGTGCTACGGGCTACGAAGGCATAGGCTTAAATTTAGGATGCCGGTGTTGGATAGTAATCAAGGTTGTACGCATATTGAATAACACCGTCTGTCCCACTAGTCCCATTGAGTAAGTGCAACGAAGCTATGATAATACGGTATTTGACTATTTTGCATATTTTTTATAAATTAAAACTACACAATGCCTGTTATTGAATAGAAAAACAATTTTTAAGCTACCTTTACAAATAACAAAGTTATAAAGGTTTGAAATTCAAGATTAGACAGAGAAAGACATACTAGCATGTGACGTCACACGCCTATACTTGCTGCATAGAGAAAAGCGTTTGAGAAAGAGACAGGTATATAGATTTTTCAAAAGATCACTGTAAATCCAATTTTCAACCGATTTAAATTTTCTCTTCGCTAAACACTATCTGTATATCTATATTTTCATAATAATATTAAGATATGGCAAAATCAGGAGTTGTCAAATACCGTATTACTTATAAGGTTTTAGTCCTGTCACTAATGATGATACCTATGTTGATTTAATGTTGGAAAACGGAAAGGAATGGGCAGAATGTTTTTGTATTTATAGTAGTTTACTTAAATAAGTTTAGAACAAGCTTTAAAAGTAACCTGAAATATTTCAGCAGATGGCTGAGTTACATTAGTTCCCTGTAAAAGTTTTTTCATCAAAACTTTTGATTCAAGATGTAGGTATTCTCATACATAATATCGCACAATTTAAACATCGACAAATCGTAACATTTGCCAATTACAGCAAAAAAAAACTGAATAAAAAATACAAAGGCGTTCAGTTAAAATTACTTAATCAGCTATTGAAATACTCTTAATTACATTTCGTAATATTAGAAAAAAAGACTCATCAATCAAGTTTACATTAAATAAGAATTGTGAAACACACCGCAAATAGTTTGTAATAAAGTAGTACAATCCCACCGACTGCGCCAATATATTATAAGCTCTTAAGAATCCCGTTAAAATAGAAGTATTACCCGTTTAAATAATTAACTGAATAGCCCACTATTCAAATTAAACTCATACATGTAGCACCTTAACAGAGCTCCTATACAAACTATTACGTTCCACATACACTGGGTTTGGTTCCCATTGTTTCACTTTTAAATACGCCGTCTGTCCGTTTGACCCGGATAGGTAGCCATACATCGCTGGTTTTGCATAATTAAAACCGCCCGCTCTCCATTCTATAGCGGCCATGGACGTGGTGATTATGAAAAGCTTTGTTGCGGACAGCGGCAAATCTGCAATTGGAGCGCCTTTGTTCGTAAGTTGTGTTTTTTTATAAAGTTAATGAGTGTTTGATAGTGTCCCGTTTTGATTAAAACTAGCTTATCTCTGTGATTTTTTTCTTATGCAACGATACCATACAAATCAGTAAATTTCCTTTTCCGTCGGAATTCCAAAACTTATAACGTTTTAAACTTTCGTGATTTTCACTCATAGTCAAAATATCACGAAACTAAACGAAACCTCGAGGTAAAATATTACTCATGTGTGTTAGAGTTCGTGGTATTTATTTCAAAAATTATCTTCAAAAATGTATGCATTAGAAGGCTTTTTGTTGTCATTCGGTTCCGATACAGTTTTATAAATATAGGAACATAGATATTTTTGACAGTTATATTTTTAAAGTCTTTCACGGGTTGCATAGAGATAAAAAAGGTAAACAATAATAATATGGTACGTGAAATAATAAGATTTGTTTTAAGCTAAAGTAGACTGGCAAATAACTAAAATTGTCTGACTCGATACTTGACGAATATCAAGCATCACTGAACACAATCGACAAGGAATCCATAATAGCAACAAAACGGGTTCCAAATAATTAGAAAAAAGGAAATAAATAAATGTTATGATTTCTTGATTGAAATAAAAATCATCTCGTATCTTTTGAAAGCAAATAAAGAAAAATGAAGGAGTATTTATTTAATAGCCGTTCAGTTACGTTTATGTAGACGACTTTAGCGACAAGATTAAAATAAAATAGCTGATTTCTGAAAATTACTACGATCAGTAATGTAAAAACAAAGTAATATAAGGAACTCCTATTTATACTTACAGGTTAGTTACAACATGGTTCGGCTACGCGATGAACTCGTTAAACTATGATTAATTTCATCTCTAACAATTTAATTTCAAAACTTCCTCTACGATTGAAAACCCAATCCAGTATTCGTATTTGAAACTAAAATTAGCTAACGAAGCTCAAATATTTTAACAGTTCTTTTTCGGTATTTTTGGTGTTAAGTTTTATTGAAACGGTGGCGAGGTCTATTTCTATTTCGCTTTGTTGATCCTTTTCTATTGGGAGTTGAAAATTGAACTTTTTCAACTCAAAAATGTCCCGAGTGTTACTTCTATCTAAAATGTCAGGTAGGAATATGATTAGAAATGTATTCATCTTTAATACCAAAATATTAAACCTATTGACTTTTCTCACACGAAGAACATTCGTGGAGAATTTCACGTCTCTAGGTACGAGTATAGCAATTGAATTTTCGGGATTTTACAAGCGTACATTTGTTTCCAGTGGTAATATCAAGCGTGTCTGTTACATCTGATATAATAATATTATTATACAAAATTGTATCTAAATCTACATACTCAGAACCTTTCGCAGTTATATCAGTAGCATTATACAATGATACGTAATACTTACTTACATTTAAATATGCCAAGCATAACTGCACATGACACACTTTATCATAACAATATTTAAAACCCACCCATACATTATTTTGAATTTATGCGACATAAACACTCAACAGCAGCTCCTAAAACTAACCCGAAAATATGTTTTACCTCGTCTAAATCAAATTCGACGTGAAAACACAACCTCTCTTTCCCTCCCTCCAAGAGTAACAAGGACAGAGAGTGCACTTATGGCAGACCGTTTGTTACGCCGACGTCGGCCTCGGTCCCGAAGATTAATGGCAAGAGAAATATTTTAAATTTCTTTACCAATATTTCGGTATATTTTACACAATTTTGAAGCAGCATGTTAAGATAACTTACTGTTTGTAAAGTCTGTCATCACTTGTGCTTTGCGTGTTCTCAGGTTCTATGGACTCGTCTCTCCTGAAACTGATGTATTAGGATGAATGGCGATTTAGCGCGAAGTTGAAGGGGGTCGATTACAACCAAACGGAGCCAATCGCAGAATATGCTCGTCAAGCGACCTCAATAGAGACCGGTGGAGAAGGATAACGTAGGCAGCAACCGCTTTGATTATGATCAATTATGATCACGACCACTACGAAAAGCACTAAAATGTGACAATCCGTAGCAAAAGGGTCCTTATGGCAAGCTGCCATTAGGACCCTTTTGTTACGGATTGTCACAAATAGTGTTTCGTGGACCATTAGTAGTCTGCAAGCGCAAAAGTAAAGTCTATGAAGGATTGTACACCTCAAGAATCTCATTGATAAAAACTGAAATGTCTACTTAAAATTATGTGTTTTCAATAATAACACAATTTAAATTTCACGATTACTTTTGTTACATATTAGAATCGTAGTTTATTTTTGAGTTGGTTGTTATAGTTTCATTTTAACCTTGTCGCAAAAAGGTCACTTGTAAACCACGGCCACTGTAATGTGGTCAAAACGTCGAGGTAAAAATTACTGGTAATTTATGACATTTCTTTTCTTTAATTGTATAGTTTTAAGTATTTTATTTGTAATTATATTATTAGGATAAATGACTTTCTGCCAAGTTTCTTGCGGCGCATTCTTCTTGGCAATGATGGTCTTTCCGAAAGCGCTGGTAGTTTAAAAAATGACGTGTAAAAGTGCCCATTGCGGCCTATTTACTGAATAAGTAAATGATTTGAATTTTGAATTGAATTTCGTTTGTGTTAGCGTGATAAGTCCCATTTGTGGTATTTTGGCTATAAGTGAAAATCACAAAAATTTAAAACGTTAGGTCAAAAACGGTCCCCAGTCAAGAGTGATTGATTTATAAGAAGAGATATTTAGACAAGTACCAAATTATTCATGACTACGCCACAAAAAACTTAAACACCATGTTGAACAAGTATTTCTGTATCGTTTTCTATATGGTGTACAGTCGAACAAATTGAATCATGACCCAGGATCTCATACTTTTGTCAAACAAATCATAATGAAATTCATTATTAAATGGTTCCACCCTGGGTCATGCATGATTCAATTTGTTCGACTGTACAATGAGTTGACAACGTCAAGTCACTGTATTGTATTTGTATTCCACACCAACCATATCGTTTCTTTATTTCCCTTTTTCCTGTATATACTACGTTACGATCAACTTGTATCTACTTACTCAACAATAAGACAGCAATAAAAAAACGTGAAGCGTTTCCTATCAAAAACAAACTCGTTTTAGTAAAAAAACATGGCTGTTACTCCAATTCCTTCCAATAAAAGGGCAGTTATTAAACAAACGACCCCAATTACTACATGGGTCTTAGGCGGTACAGACGGCAAAGTATCCATTCGCGCGGGGGGGGGGGGAGGTTATGGGCCCAGTTCGCCGTTTATTGCGATCGTTTCTGCTGACCTTACCTTGACGAGTTACGGAAAGTTATAGGGCAAAAATGGGTTTTATGCGAATTTTGGGTTCAAGTTAGCTACGCTGGCAAAAACCTTACGGTGTATTTTTTTGTCCTATTTAAATAGATCAAGTACAGCACTGTAAAGGAAATTGTTAGTAATTCGTTTTTTCCGATCTTAAAACATTGGATCGAGTAAATTATGAGTATAACACATTTTTTTGTGTAAATACTACGCTGTAGTAGCGTGTGGTATATGTCAAATATTTATTGACAAACAGCAATACATCATACATGAAGCTAGTATACATGCAGTAAATCATGAGCCAGTAAAGTTTTCACTGATATGACTACACTTATTAGAAAAATTATGCACAAAGTAACAAAGTAGGTAGTTAGGTAGGGTTATGGGTTTGGTAAAATTACCAAATTATGCAGTGCAGGATGTCAAAATGGTCAATCCATTTTATCATTTGCCTCGAAAAAAATCAGTCACATAGTTTAAATAACAATGCTATTGCACTTCACAAAATATTCAAAGGTAGGTAGGAAAAAAATATTGAAACATTATGGTGTGTAAGTGAAGTGAAGTTCCCAATCCACACTGGGCCTACGTGGGAACTACAGCCCAAGCCCTCTCATTCTGAGAGGAAGCCTGTGCCCAGTAGTGGGACGTATATAGGAAGGCTGGGATGATGATATGATATTTTTTACTTCGCTGATACTCATAAAAAAGTAGTGTTCAACTTCATTCATTTCTTTCCTATCACTATTCTTTTTTTTGGCATTTACTTCAGAAAATATTAGTTATATCATTTCAAATAGTTTCACACAATTTATCTTCCAAAAACGCATAGCCAAATGACGGTGGTAAACTGTTCCATCCAATCACATAATAGTTGACACAAGCATTATAATATAGATGTAAATAGACGCTTACCCTCCAATTTTCCCACAGAAAAAGGTTGAAATTCTTCACCGACCGCGGTTACCGTTTGATGTGTACCTTTGAAACCAATCCAATTTGTTGTTTCAGCGCAAAGAAACGATTGCTTTTTACAAATAATGTGAATTTCTTACCGAAATCAGTTCGTGCAAAGTGATTGAACCGGTTAAGGTTTTTGTAGAAAACTGACTCTATTTTGTCGGCTTTGCTCATGTAGAGAAATAGAGAATTGACTAGCTCTCTGCCTGTGCGAATCCCAAAAAATCTGTACCTACTTGTATAATCTTTGATTAGGTTTTTTTACACTTGTTTGACACTAATTTTTTTGATATAATTAACATTACGCTGCAACTCATATCGCGTAACTTCGTGTGTACGAAACATACATATATTGCATAATCTTGGAGGAGAGTATGAGTACCAGTATGTCTCCAATTTAATATTGATTAGGTTAGGTTAGGTTTATTTTTAACCCGCTATGTGCTCTGTGTGTCTGTGTATCTGTGTGTCTGTCTGTCGCACCGATTTTTTATTTGAAAGCAGGTTTTCTAGCGATGATTCTTAGACATGTTTTATAAAAATCGGTTCAGCCATTTTGAGATATTGAACTGTGAAGTGACAAAGCGTATGCCCTTGTCTTATTTTATTTGAACTAAAATTGGTGTACTAAAATCGAAAAGCAAATAAAACGCGCTTAAAACGAATACAAGGCAGACAGCGGCGATAATTCGGGCCTGAGCAATCGCTGTTCTTAAAAAGCAAAAAGAGTCAAGAAAGTAACTTCTTAAGTGTTCATCACTGTGGATTTATGGAACTCAGCCGAGATTCAAGCTGAGGCCTAGCATGAAATGTAAAAGAACTGCGATAGGTACTACTAGTCTTTGCTCGCGTAAACCAACAATTCTGGAAGTCGAATTAACATTCTGGAACTTTCGAAACATCTACGGGAATTTTCAAAATTTAGATCATAGTTTTCGTTTTGGTTTTTTTTTTACTTTTTTATGCTAAAACGGCTGGAGGGATTTTGATAAAATTTGGAATTTCTGGAATAACATTATTATTGTCTTATTTTTATTATTCAATAAACTTAAGATGTACCTACCTACGCATGTAAACTACGTATCCTACACTAAGTTTAGAGACAAGAAATTTTGCACGAATATTTTAATACAATGCAATGTATTATAACCCTTAACCATAATGCAATTTTTAGGGTTCCGGAGCCAAAATGGCAAAAACGGAACCCTTCTAGTTTCGCCATGTCTGTCTGTCTGTCCGTATGTCCGCGGCTTTGCAAAAATTATAACGGCTAAGTTTGCTTGAGAATTATTAGTAGTTTTACTCTTAAATAGCAGCCTTAGGTATAAAATATACCTAAACTGGAGGATTCCGTATAAAATACGAAATTCTTAGAAAAATATTACTTAATTTTTTCGTAATGACTACGGAACCCCTCTTTTGGGCGTGTCCGACACGCTCTTGGCCTGTTTTGGGTATTATATTCACCAATAAAAAAAACTGCACAAAAAAAAATGTTTTGTCGGCGGTAGTACGAACCTTGCAAGTCAAGCATCAATTTAGGCAGTTTTTTTTGCAGTCTTTGATAAATTTCTAATTTTTCACTCCGTCCATGCTAGAGCGAGTAACACTCGAGGATAAATCAAGACTTATCAGTGTCTCCAGTTTATAAACTGCGAACCAGCCTCGCCAACTCGCTGAATACTGATACTGGCATTTTATGAAAATTAACATTCTTGTAAGATAACAAACAGTTACAATTATCTTTTGGATTAACTTTTTTTTTCGATAATTTATGTTATTTAAATAGCGTTGGACGTCCACCAACGAGAACGTTCATAGTGGATGTAAATAAGTAACTATGGAAGTATATTTATATACAGTGGACTTCCTACGGCTGATAAAATAATCATCATCATCATCGTCATCATCATCAGCCTATAGCAGTCCACTGCTGGACATAGGCCTCCCCCAAAGAGCGCCATTGCGCCCTGTCCTCGGCTAGACGCATCCAGCTTCTACCAGCAGCCTTTCGCAGATCGTCACTCCACCTGGCCGGAGGGCGTCCTACACTACGTTTGCCAAGATGCGGTCTCCACTCAAGAACTCGTTTACTCCAGCGGTTGTCGGTTCTGCGACAGATATGATCAGCCAACTGCCACTTCAACTTGCTTCGACCGCCCAAGTGTTGCCATAAAAATGTTACTGATTAGGTAGTTTGATATGCACTTAAATTATTATTTTCAACTTTTGTTTTTCTTTTATTATTATTTTAGTTTTATTTGATTAGTGCCGCCTTCTGACGTTCGTGCCGTCGCGGCATTAGTCTTTTAAGTTTAGTTGTAAGTTAAAGGGTCATACTGAAAACCAGCGCTGCGGCTTGCCGTGGCAACACGCTGAGTATGGCCCTTTTTGCTTCTTTCGGCACAATGTCTTTTTCTTTTTCTTTTTTTTTAGTATGTAAGAGTGTGTAATAAGGTTGTCTAATTTTTAATTGTATTTTTTTTTCTTTTTGCTGTGCCGAAATTAGGCAAATAAATGTATTCCCTTCTTTTCTTTTTTTTTCTAATTCTTTGATAAAATTAAGCCTAGTGGGAATATTTGGGACCCATTTAAATCGTGACGCTCAAAAATTCTTACCTAATGGGTCCCGACTGTTGAACTTTAAGTTAGCTACTTAATAAAGTTCTAGCCCACTAGGCTTGTTCTCTTCTTTTTAGTATTTTTTAAGGCAGTCGGGTATTTTGATTTTTTTAATGTATTGTTATTTTACACTTTTCTGTGAAAATGGTACATTAAAACGGTTTTAACTCATATATTTTTAGAATAGGCTAATTATTAGCTTTCATTTGATACCCCACTTGATAGGTTTGAATAAAAATCATTTTTTGAAAACTTACAATTTGGCGCCAAAAATCCGCCATTTTGATTTTTTAAGAATTAAATGTACCCAGTGTCACTCGCGTCATTAAGACAAATCTAATGACGTATCATTTATCAAAATCGGTTAAGGAGTTGAGTAGTTACGGGTTGACATAGGAATAGACATACATACATACTTACTTACGCGTCAAACAAACAAATAACCCTCCTTCTTTGCAGTCGGGTAATAATGATGACAACGATTGTCCATTGGTGCCATTCATACTTTGGATTTTTATTTTTATATTAAGCAAATTTATGATTTAGATTGAGCAAAGGCTGACTATGTTTACGTGTACACCAGGGCTACCGAATCAACATAGTTACCCAGCAAACCGGCTAAGTGCGTATCGGACACGCACACCGAGGTTTTCGTACAAATTTGTACGAAATGAAAATAATGTCTTCGTACAATAACCTCCTAGCTCCGTTCCCTTAATAAAAATATCTTTGAGGTTAAAACCAAAAATCACGGGTTAGCCGTTTAAACACTGTTTGAAGGCAAACAGAAAACGTTGAAGCGTCGAAACACTGCATCGGACGTCGATTTACTGCGTTGACCATGCTCGTTGAATTTAAACGCAACAGAATATGTAATACGAACGCAGTTTCTGAATTCGATTATCCGTGAAATGGATTCGGCGCTTTGTTACTGGGAGGAATTTTGTTTTTTATTGGAAAACGAGTTGTTTTGTTTTTTCTCGCGGCCATAAGCTATGAATAAAGAATTTTGTCGTAAATATTGTGTATTGAAATATACAGTAAAATTGATAAGGGACTCAATTTCTGTAGCAATATTATGGTACAATTTGAATGGTGAAATGTTGAAAGAGGTGGAATTTTGAACGTAAAACAAAATATATATTGCAAGCTTTGGAAATGCTGGTCAATATACTGCATTTCGTAATGTGTTGAAATTAGTCCATAACGTGTTTGTAGTAATTCGATTGGGATTCCGCCTATTTTTTAATTTGATTCTGATTATTCTGTATTAACTCTTGTAGTGGCAATAAAAATACACATTATAAATGTTACCTGCCTATTGCCAATCTTCTTCTTTTTTTTTTTATTCGACTGGGTGGAAAACAAGCAAGTGGGTCTTCTGATGGTAAGAGATCACTACCGGCCATAAACATCTGCAACACCAGGGGTATTGCAGATGCGTTGCCCACCTATAGGCCCAAGATGGGATACCTCAAGTGCCAGTATCACCGGCAGGCTTACTCTCCACGCCGAAACACAACAGTACAAGCACTGCTGCTTCGTGGCAAGATTAGCGAGCAAGATGGTGGCAAGGTCCTACCACCTGCAATGCGGTCCTGTTACGTTTCTTGAGATACAGCCCTGTGAAAGACAGACAGACGGACGGAGGGATAGTGTAGCGACAATAATACAGCAAGACTAGTTTTAACCAAGGACGTTTATAATTTCGAGAACTTGGCTCCCCAAGGAGCTTGGCGTCCCCTGATTCGTCTCTATGAAAATCGTAAGTACAAGTTTTTAACGTTGGTTGTTAAAGTTCCATCGGAATGGAGACAAATTTATGAAAATTATTAATGCAATACGTTACGGGAATGTATCTTAATGACTGTGCTAGATAGCTCTAATTTATATACAGTGAGTATTTTCTATTACCACTTCTTTGCTTTACTCCTCAAGTACCGGTTTTGGTTGTGAAAGAGCGAAGTGAAAAGGTTGTAACTCCTTAATGTGTAATTTTGAACATGAAACTACCGTGAGACTCACTCATATTTAATATAATGACCCGGATAACTCACGTCTTAAATCGAGTTTAGCTCGACATGTTTCGGGCTAATCCGTAGCCCTTCGTCTTCGGAGCAACGCGACTCAGCGGCTGCTGCAACACGCGCACTGCGCGCCGCCGCTCTGCTCGCGCAACTACCCGACGAAACTGACACCGGCACACAACTACCCGCGTTTTCATCATCATTACACGTGGTTGGACGGTACCTCCGAGTTGGGAAACGGTGTTAAATACTCGTGCTGCGTCATCGGTGCGTGTGAACGTACCTTTACAGAGCGATGTTGTTAGTGTTGTGTGCTACCCTACATTTGACAGTTGTAATGATGATGAAAACGCGGGTAGTTGTGTGCCGGTGTCAGTTTCGTCGGGTAGTCGCGCGAGCAGAGCAGCGGCGCGCAGTGCGCGTGTTGCAGCAGCCGCTGAGTCGCGTTGCTCCGAAGACGAAGGGCTACGGATTAGCCCGAAACATGTCGAGCTAAACTCGATTTAAGACGTGAGTTATCCGGGTCATTATATTTAATATCCCTAATGTGTACTTCAGCAAAGTAACACCTCAACACCACACATCGATTAAATAGATTACTATAGTTTAGGTTAGGGCCTATAAGCCCTATGGTGTCTACATTAGCTTTGCCGGTTGCTGTCATGGCGTACTCGCTTCGCTTGGTCGGCTCAGGCATTGTGGTCGCATTTGTACCTATCAACCCTTCTTGCTTCGCTCGTCGTCGTACTTACTCGTAATATTGAAAGTAAATTGATTAGGTAAATGTCTGCGGATGTTCCTAAATAAGAAGTAGTCATTTCAAGATAACGAAATGGCCATTTAAATACATATTAATTTTTAATTGCGATTATTTCTTACTCACCAAATGGTTTCGAATTAGCCATGTTTTTGTTCCAGTACCTCCACCTATGTATATTCACAACATTTGGCATTTTTTACAAAAATACATGCCACTTAATTAAAATCTTCGTCTATATTATCCAAAAACACCTGTATTTGTCTGACCTAAAGCACCAAAGAGCATACAAACTCCCAAAACAAAAGCTACAAACTATTCACACAAACAAAACCAATTAGAAAGCGGTTACAATTACAAAATAGATCCCGTTCCGTTTGTTTATATAGATGGTTAATCAAATATTTACAGCGCAATTGTTTTCAAGCGAGCACGAATGTTTGGCGAAGGTTTGACTGAAAGAATTCTCGATGATCAGAGCCAATGTTTGAGCACGTAGTGCTCTAAAACGGAGCACAGGCCTTAGTTAGAAGTTTGCACAGACCAGCTTTAATTTGGAATGTAGTATAGTTGGTATAGGTCGATTCACAAGAACTGGTACAAGTGAATTGAATGACTGAATGTTTTAAAAAAAATCTCGTCTTGCAACCACCCAAATAAAGTAAAAAAATAACCATGTTGGAAATTCACATAATGACGCTGTACAAATATGCCCCTTAACACTAACCCCCTGTTTCACCACCCATTGATTAATTTTATTTGACAGATAAATGTAATGCCGTCTCTGTTTGTTTTGTTCGAATAGACGGAGACGGCAACACATTGATCCGTCAATTAAAACAATTTTACTTGAATGACGAAGGATTATTATGTAAGGACCTTGTTTACTAAATATTAAGCACCTAAGAACGGCACTCACGCAGTGGCAAATAACATTACTTCCGTTCAATTCATTCGTGCCAGTTCTTGTTGATCGATCTCTAGAACTTTTTGTTTTGCGTATCATGATACGCATAATAAACATGTTGCTGTGTTGTTATTTTTAAACATGTTTAGAGCATCACCAAATACTTTCGATCGTGATCACAGCGTATAAAGTACAATACAATACAATTACCCTTTATTGTACACCAGAAATAGTAAGCGATACAGAAAACAGGCACACAGAGAAAATTACAAGTACGTACATATAGATATACTGTTTACTGACGAAACCCTGTGCGATCTACCAATTACATACTAATTGAAATCTTAAATGAAACAGCATAGTTCAGTACTTAATTTATATTTTTTGCCTTGCCACGATCGTCTGGACTAATAGTCGCGATCGAGCGCTTGATCGCGATCGATCGGTTGGCCACCCCTGGTATAGATAGTGCCACCAGAGTTGAGGTCACGCACCCAAGAACATGTCGTCATTACACAGCATGTCATTAGACAGCAGGATCCTTTTATGCAATCAGTTCTTTTTGTAGCAGAGCTGCGTGTGTTATCATTCACTTCAACTATCGTGGCACTACCTATATTAGAACTCACAATTATAATTTATTTGCCCTCTTTAAACAACACAGTATAAATGTCCACCGAATTAAACAACATAAAATCAGTTGACCACTATCGTATAATGTATTCGTAATACGTGACGCAGCGGCGATAATATTGTTCTATGCAAATTGAATTGTTTGTTGAAAAGCGTACTTTGGCAAAACAGCGGGATCGTGCTTACGAGCTTTTGTTTATACTCGTTTACGTATGATGAACTGTAAAGAATTACTGCTCACCCGTGATCTTGCGACACCTATGTCTCAGGAACAAATGGGTTTTTAATGCAACTCCTCCGCTTTTTTTCTATAAGAAGACAACATACATAGCACAAAACCAATTTTTACGCTGACGTGTTATAAAGATACAAACTCAACCAACCAGAATTCATTCGGTATCGTCACAGAGTATCGTTAAATTAACGAAGCAAAAGAATAATTTAAATATGTCACTGAAAATCCCCAAGTACTTACCCACCATTTTTCTCAAACAACTACTAACTAATATTTTACAAACTACCTTAAATTTTTATTGATTTGATTTATATGTATGTATGTATGTAAACTCTTTATTGCACATAAAAATTAAAATAAAAATACAAATACACAGAGAGGAGAACAAAGGCGAGCTTATCCCTAAAAAGGGATCTAAGGGGGGAGGGATTATATCATAGTATTCAGCCACTAAAAAGTCAATCGTGACACCTGTCATACTGTTACTAAATACATCAATGGTTTTGTTTTTGTTGTATTCAGTATGGGAGTGACAGATGTCAGAATTGACTTCTTAACGGCAGACTACTATAATCGTGACTTATTCTTCAAATTAGACCCTTGCCGTAGTAATTAATTATTTCCATGCAATCCAGTATCTTTAATTTTCAACAGATATTGATGATTTTTATTTTTCAGTTTCATATCACGTTAAACCGAAGAAACTGGAGGTCTGTGGGGGAGGCCTATGTCCAACAGTGGACGTCCTACGATGATGATATCACGTTAAACTATGCAAAAGAAAATGTGTGTTCCATATTCCCTATTGTTCTTACAAAATTAAACGTAGCATTGCTGTCAAAACGTGTCCACAGTTCATTCAGTTCACGATATTCAGTTCACATCATGTCTACGCGCACAGTTAATCATTCTACGTAATGCATTCGCAATACGAACAGACGTAATATATCGTGGATGTGAATTTAATATCTGTCAGGGACAGCCCGCCTGTGTCGCGGGCTTTGACCCGCTTTGCTTTTTATTAACAGTTTTGCGAATATGTGAGTTGGTAATGAATGGGCTTTTTTGTTATCCTTTTAATGTAATTAACTTTAATGTTTAGGGTGATATTTTTTGCAAGAAACAAATTTGATTTTCGTAAGATACTTGCTGACTTCCTTATGTCATAAATCTACTGGTCCACGAGACCATGGGCCTTTAAATTTGTCTTATTTAAGTTAACAAAAAATAATACCTAATTAAAATCACTTAAAAAAAATCAATCTGTTAAATATGAATTTTGTTATGTTTCTTATGTTTATCACACCGGTGAAATCGAATTGCAAGACTTTATCACGTTACCGTTATTAATTAAGGGTGAAATGCGATCCTTTTACATTATACATCGCTGTAACATTACCTGCATTTTTTTTTTTACTAAACTCTATGCGATAAACGAAAAACAGCATGTCACGCCAGCTGATCGATTCGCACCATAAGCAAGCTTGCAATTTTTCTGCTTGTATATAGAGTACATTTATTTTGTAAAGAGCTCTTTAGATAACAAGTATAGGTGAAAAACTTAAGAGAGTGCATTTAAGACTTGCATTATAGTACTTTATGGAACTGATAAGGAACTATATCATTTTTCATTACTTGCCTATAAGGACATAATAACTGTAAATAAAATATATGTACAAAATGTATTATAAACTTTGCATACCAACACTGACTAAAAACTGGCCACCGATAAAGATAGAAAACAACCGTGGTAAACAAGCAGCGGCAGAAAAGAAACAAAAGAATAAGGTGAGTCCTGTCGTAGCCGTCGTCCACGCTGCGTGTTAATATAACGTTAATGTTATTATTAAAAATTGTTTTGTTTCATTGATTTGTACCCCAAAATCAGTTAAAGTCTACAAATTCTGTATGCAACGGAACCTTTGTTAAGATTTTCACCCAACATGAACTTCATTATCGTCTTCACCCAAAAGATGTCCTCTGCTGGACGCCTCTCCCAAAGAACGCCACATTGACAGATTCTGCGCCGCCCGTATCCATGAAACTCCTGCAATCTTTACTAGTTTAACATTCCACATTCATCTTCTGGTAAGTGACCGCTATTCAAGAGCACAATTGGCCCGAACGACCAACATTTCAAGCTTTATTCCAACTACCTATTACCTACTACTAATCTTTTGCCAAATATGATACCTATAGTATTAAAATAATACTTGAGGTAGATAAAGATGTAATAGATAGCATCTAATCCCCAAACAGAACCGCACATGCTACAATGTTATGAGACATCTCATTTCATGTCCGGCGCCATTGTATCGCAACAGCCCTGAACGTGTTTACGGAGCGATTTCACGAGTATTTCCTGCTAGAAAAAATACTGAGTATTTGCAAAAACTAGGTTAGATGAAGGATTATTTTGATTATGTTGGTTGGGAATGAGGTATTCATAGTGAATTTAAAGATGCAATAGTGTTTTACCTGTTATATAAATTATGAAGGCTTTGTTTACGTAAATCATTAGATCCCGGAACTAAATGAAATTTTCAATTCTCACGGGAATTTTAAATAAGTATTAAAATTGTGGTTTGGATCGTTTCTGTTGTATGAAGACTTTGTGAAGAACATCGTTTTTTTTGTTATATTATTTATTTGTATAAAGATAGTTATTACTTAATTGTTAGTTACGGTTTTCCGTATTGCTTATTTTCTGCTATAAAATAAATGTAATTTTATTTATTTTTGTCACATTTATTAATTCTTATATTTGATCTGGTAGGTATATGTACTACACTTAGTTTTACATAAAACACAAAAATAATACAAAGAACAACAAACATAAAGAGTACAGAGGCAATCGTTCATTATTTTTGATCAGGACAAATTTCAACGACAAGACACATTTCTGCTGCCTAACTTCAGAAGTCAGTACATGACTTTTAAACTCGACTACCAATAAAGAAACTCTTTTATTTCTCCTCAAATAAAGTCCGAAACTTTTTTAAGTTAGGCTTGTATCTCGACCTTATGACATTGCGCATTGATGAAGGTTGAAACAGAGCATTGACTTAACTTTATATACTGCGTATAGATTAGGCAAAATGTTCACAATCCATTTTTGGCATCGTTTCATCGAATTCAAAGTGGATTTACTCGTGCTTTTTAGGTTTCATTCAGTGTTATGAAGCAAAAGAGTTGTAATAAATTTTGGTCAACATTTTGTATACACATTTTTACTTTTTATCTTTTATTGGTTGTATTATTGTAAAACTTTAACTGTTAACTTGTAAAAATCTTTTTCAATTCTCATGCTCGTAAAATTCGTGTTTATGCTGGATCTAGGCGACATAAAATTACTTTTTATGCTCTAGTGCATAAAGTAGAATCTTCGTCTAAGACCAAGGTAATCAGGTGTCGAGCCACAAACAAAAAAAGTTTCTACATATTTTTTTAATAATTTTTATTTTATGTAAAACTAAAAATCAATCAAATCAATCAAAATCAATCAATAAAACTAAAAATTTGTAATTATATAACAATGCATGAAAAATAAAAGGTACCTAGTAAGAGAACAATTGTTTCCACTGTTGCTATTTCATTTCCTCTCAGTCGAAGTGAAAAGCAGAGTGTAAAACTCGAGCAATAAACCCATTTTCCCCCACGTATATCTATCCACGTGTCTATATAAACGTCTCGGGTAAAATGGCTCGTTTCATGTTCTTGTTATACAATCTACTATTTATTTGTTTTACTTGTATCATTGTCATCGTCATCAGCCGGAAGACGCCCACTGCTGAACAAAGGTCTTCCTCTTAGAATGCCACAATGGACAACAACTCGCCACTTGCATCAACTGATTGCATGTAACTCACGCGATGGCATCAGACCACTTACTAGGAGGCCTGCCAATGCTTCGTCTTCTAGTTTATCCCCCTTATTCATAAACGACAATCAAACATATTTAGTTAAAATGCCGCTAAAATTCGTTTGTCCTTATCTGTCACTTCGACATTTGTATTTGTTCGAAAGGGACAAAGCATTTGTTAGTTAACATAGGCTTGTTAAGTTTATGAATAAGGGGGAGTCTTTAAATTTGGTATTGAGGTAGTTTGAGAAAGGGGAAGGTCATAGGATAAATTGCTTAGTTCCTGCGGAATAGCGATGCACTAATTCAGTCATCATCATCCTAGCCTATTTACGTCCCACTGCTGGGCACAGGCCTCCTCTCAGAATGAGAGAGCTTGGGCCGTAGTTCCCACGCGGGCCCAGTGCGGATTGGGAACTTCACACATACCATTGAATTACTTCACAGGTGTGTTCAGATTACATCACGATGTTTTCCTTCGCCGTAAAGCTAGTGGTAAATTTGAAACGTAATTTCGCACATGAATTTCGAAAAGCTCAGAGGTGCGGGCCGGGGTTTGAACCCACGAACCTCTGCTTGAGAGGCGATAGGTCGAACCACTAGGCCACCACGGCTTAAACGTCACGTTTGACGGCACGTCTACATGGCTCATACAATAAAAGAGCGTTAAGCTTAATGAATAAGAGGGTTACCTAGTTACAAGTGAAGCTTATATTAACTATATAACTTTTTCACATAAACACAGATGTAAATAAGATAACGAACGTGACGCCTTAGCCAGGAGTTACACGCCGTACGGAACATAAATACCCGCCACGGTTAAAGTCAAGCATTACTCGCTGAATGTCACTCTTATGATGGCCGCAATCTATGAGCGGAAGCGGTTTAACCTATTTTAAAATAGACGAGTGTGTGGATATCTGGACTTTATATATTCTTCTTGAAGGACTGGCCCTTGTATGCAGGGGACAGAGAGCAGTGGAAGTATTGGGGGAGGCCTTTGCTCAGCAGTGACGTGTCATTGTAACAACTTAATTCTTAAATGACAGATTTTGTATGCAAAATCTGTCATTTGATTGCGATCTCGAGTGTCAAAAACGTTAGGCAATACTATTATTATTTTTTTATAATAATTATTTTTGCGTTATTTTTCAACATTCGTCTACAACTCGCATTTGGCCATTCTCGAAGACAATAACTAAATCGAAAATACAAACTGACACATGGATGCACAGGAAAAGAGACCAGCGCTGGGAATCGAACCCAGGTCCTCAGCAATCCGTGCTGCGTGCTAAAACCCCTACACCACCGCTGGACAGGAGTCTAGACACAAATTTCTTCTAACCAAACATAATCTCAGGTTGTTTTTTTCTACTACGCTACTTTTTTTTTTTTTTTGGTTTTCCTGTGCATCCATGTCTCAGTTTGTATTTTCGATTATGGTTTTCACGGGATACCCGTAAAAGTAACAAATTTGGAGTTGAAATAAAAAATACTCCAAGAAACCAATGATAATAGCACTAAATAAAATTAAAATTATTAGTAAATTGCAATGGTGTCCATCTGCTTCTGCTACTGCGCACAACAAATTACTCGCGCGCTTGGAATCGTTCGGCAAGTGCTCGGCTAACCCTCGGACGTGATCGGGCGTTTGCTTGAATGCCCGAAGTTTGACGAATGCAAACCAAAACCCACCTATTTTTAAATTTGAGTAACCTGTACTTTATTGACTGCCGTGTACGAAGAAATTGAGTATTTCTTAAATTTTCAATATTAACTTACTTAGTTTTGACACTACAAAATGGATCAAATTAGATAATTCGATTGTACTTAGTTCTACGGAAGCCAGAAAACGAAAACAAATACAATACCCAGTTTTCAATGAATAACGATTTTATTCACAAAAAGCCACACTTAAATGTGGCTGAAACGTCGAGATAATTATTACTCGTTTTGTTAGCGTGATTTTAGAAGAAGAAGGAGAAACGAGTTTTTTCTCAAAAATGTCCGTAAAAGTTGACATTATTGTTTACATATCAGAAGGTGAAGTGCATAGTTTATGGTCAGCGAAAAATTAAAAAGTTAAAAAGATTGCAGGCGCGCTAGCTCGACAATAATGAATTAGCGCGCCTGCAATCAGTCACAATTTTTTTTTAAGTTAAAAAGCCATGGAAATGTTGGCACAAGTCGTATACAGCCAAGTCTAATGAATCGGATATTTTGTTGGATACTCATACTCAGCCAGCAATTGCCTACTTCCAGGCCACGACAATAATCTACTATTATAAGAGATTATTTTGACAGTAGCTTATAAAGAAATAATACTAATTTTACTTTTATAGAATATCAATTGTTAATTTAAGAATAATTGTTGTGCCCTACCAACAAGATTTAAGAGACATAATTTTATATAAAGCAATAAATGATTGATTATTAAAAGAAATTTTTCAAAAAACACTTTTTTTTATATTTTACCCACGCACTTCTTCAACTCTACCTTGGACTGACCCCACCCTTGGCAATTCACCCCCCAGCGAGGGGTGATTACCCCTTTATTACTCCCCCTGCGCGCCCTAATGCATGACAGTATTACGCTAGATGTGAACTAATGTTTCCAATGTCTTTTTCTAATTAAATTATCGTTTTGTAAAGGTGCGGCAATTTTAGGGTGGCGTATATTAAATTTTACCTGGTGTGAAATGTAGTATGATTGAGTTGTATGAAGCTTGTGTTATTTGACATTTAATTGCTACCCCCTGTACCACAAACGCTACAAGTACTATAAAATTCCATATAATTGTCTCTTTTTCGTATGAGAAAGTTAATAATCATGTTGATTTGTAGCACTTGTAATGTTTGTGGTACAGAGATACCTGATTCTATAATACTGCCCTATTAAGGCAAAATTCGGTATACAAAAAAAAAATACTTATACTGTCTATGCAGAATTGCTTACGCTACATAATGGTATAAAAACTCAAAAGTATTTTTTTTGAGATTCCGTCTTTCGTCATTCGAAAAAAAGAGATTGCGCCACAATAATCGCGAAAGTTTCGGATAACTGGTGGATGCAAGTGGCGAGTTGGTTTTTATTGTGTCTATCTAAAAGGGGGGCGGGGCTTTTGATCAACAGTGGATGTCTTGGTAATTAATTGATGACGATGATGCACAATAAATATTTATGTATGTCACAGGTACGATATGTGTGAAATACCAACAACTTATATGAAGGAATACCATTAGGTATGGTATTGTGTAGAACAATCAGCCAGCAACTTATGAGGGAGTAGTATTATGTGGTATTATACAGCGTGTATTTTTGATACTACCTCAAATTTAAAGGGCAGTTAGTGAAGGCCGTAATAATCACATTTTATTATGTTTCTGTAAAAAATGTAGACATATTATTTTCCTTACAAAATTAATTAGCACGTAATGTATCACTACGCGATGCTACTTTGTTTTATTCAAAACGTCGCACTTGTTGATGTGACAGCTGTCACAGAACGCTTCTCTCTCGTATCAAACTATTGTACGCATACCATTGCTGCTCGAAAATATTTCAAAAATTAACTACGCTCTGGTATGCTAAATTAACGATTTGTTTTGATATCGGTACACATCACTTGAATCTTCGTCTCGTCACAGATTGAGATAGTATCAAAAATACACGCTGTATACTTCAATCAAGAAAGTCTCTCCAACAAGAGCTACATTATTACCCAAGTCGGTGAAAGCAAGAGTGCAACTGTGAAATGCACTTCACGCGATGAGTGCAGGTGATATACTCTAGTGGAAGTGAAGTTCAAGTGGCCATCAGAATTTAAGGCATCTTGGAATTTCAAGGGTACACGGATATAGAGGAGAGCAATGGAAGCGACGTACTTTTCAAGCGCGTTTATTTACATTCTATTGTTTCTTTGTCCAAGACAAATTTTCAAAGTTTAGTGCCTTTAAGTAATCGGATATGTAGTTTAAAAGACATTTGTAAGTACAGACAATGAAAAGTAAAAACAGCATAAAAAGCTTCCCTTTCCAAACATGAAATTTAAATTAGCTGGTTAGCAATGTAAAAGGCAGATATTACAACGTAGAATTGAACTGGGATGACATATTGTGTTCCACGCATTCACTTCATTTACATGAGGTAACATGCAATTTTGCATTCATCGTCTGCACATGCGATAGTTGGCGAAGAATTTTTTGATAAACATTTTGACTGACAGTCAATTTTTTAAACAGTTTCCATGAAAATTAAAAATAAACCCAAGTAGTTGACTACCATTATTAAGGAATGGAATTCTTTTTTTTAGCAAACTAAGGTCTATGCGTGACATTTTAATTCCTTTAATAATCTACTAGATAAGATCAAATTGACATCTTGTTCATGTTTTTCTATATTTTCACTATTCAAATTAAATTTTGTCTTTATTTCGTACTTCAAATGAGAAAAATAGACTTAACTTTTTATCTAAATTGTTCCAAGTGAAACTGTATTTAGTTTTTCATTAAATGAGAAATTTTCTTCACAGACCTGCAAAGTATTAATAAAATAATTTTACACTTTTTTACCAAATAGGTTGAATTTATATAGATCTAGCCGTTACCCGCGACTCTGACCGCGCAGAATTCGTTTATCGCTATCCCGCGGGAACTATTCAATTTTCGGGCATAAAAACTATCCTATGTCCTTCTCCGGGACTCAAACTATCTGTATACCGAATTTCATCTAAATCAGACTTGCAAACTTTCGCATTTATAGTATTAGTGAGATGAGATAATGACCGTTAAATTTCGCCTTAAAAAATCTAATCGAGCCCTTTGGGTTGCTAAGCCAGCACAGTAAATAGATAAGAAACCTACCAGCAACGGGTCTAGCAAGTAAATAATAAGTCTATCAATGACATTGGGTCTTCGACACTTCCAGTGCTCTCACTCTTCGCCACCGCCATTGCCAGAGCAAATACTATCACAGATGATAAGTGGATTGAACCGTTCTCATATTGCCGTGTTTCGAAACAGTGACTGGAATTCGAAGCATATTCTAGAATGTATTTGTTTCTTTGTTTCCTTTAGAGGTTTTATTTGCGGATTCAATTCTGTTATTAGTCTTTTGTGGTATTGTTTTGTTATGTTTTTAGTTTCAATTTCGAAAAAGGTTTAACACACAGAATGGTAATTATAAATAAACATTTGGATGTCACTATATGTGTGAATTATTCTCAGTTGAATGTAACGCAGGCTAAAAATGACAGAGATTAGGCAAGCAGAATGAAAAAAAAAAAAAGTCAAAATACCATGACAGGACTTATCACGCTAAACACACGAGTAAGATTTACCTCGACGTTTTGACCACATAACATTTACATGTACAAGAGATGAGTTTGTTAAGATTGTTTTTTTTTTTGGAATCTTTTCATATTATGTTTTATTTCAATTCCAAATTTTTGTTACTTTTACGGTCATCCCGTAAAACCCATATCGAAAAAAATAAAAATACAAAAAAATTCCAAAAAAAACAATCTTAATTTGATTGCTTGATATCTCTTGTCCGGGTGAGCGGTTAGTTCCAATGGAGTGCTGAAAGTTTCTCCATGAGGGCTACAGCATAGATGTCGCTAGTGTCGCTGCTTAAGTGACTAAATAGAAAAAAAAAAAGCTGAGATATATGGTGCATAGGAGAAATTTGTGAATGTACTGTTGTACAGCGGTGGTGTAGCGGTATAGCACGCGGCACGGAATGCCGAGGACCTGGGTTCGATTCCCAGCGCTGGTCTTATTTTTCTGGTTTTCTGTGCATCTGTATTTCAGTTTGTATTTTCGAGATGAGTTTGTACTGGGTAAAGACTGGTTTGAGTAAGATATGACTCCATCAAAAGATAAATGGGAAAATGAATTCCAAGTTCAATGTTATAAATTGGCGTGGCTGTGGACTTTGCCGACAAAAAAATGAAATCTAAATAGGTGCCAAGTTCTGTAGAAAATCCTGTAAAGAAAAGCGTAACTTAAGATGAATTGAAGCTTAAGATTTTACTTTACTAGTTTTTCCAAGAAGACGAACATAAAATGTAAAAGCCATAATTAATGTGTTACTTTTAAGAAGATTGTTGATTAGCGAAATATAATATAATTTATAGATTAAAACTAAAACATTAAAATCTCTACACTAAATTATCTTCAGCTATTTGCTTTTTACTTGAACTCATAGTCAAAGTCAAAATATCCTTGTTCAATTTAGGCTATAACAAGCACTTATGTATGTCAAAAAAAATCTACCACCGGTTCGGAAAAACCTCTGTTGAGAAGAATCCGGCGAGAAACAAAACGAGAAACTCAACTTTACTTAACACTACAGCGTGCCTAGATTCTAGACGTTTATAATGCAACAGTAATTAAGTAGAATTCAGGCGCCACAGAATCACATCGTGACCACTACACGATCCAATCGGTCTTGCCCGTCTAGACACATAACATATATTTATAAACTAGGCACCTATATCTTGCCTTGTCATCGTTTAAATTTGCTTGCATCTAGACCAGCGTAACTTTAAATGGAATGTCAGAGTTTGGTAATAACATAAACAGCACAAACGTGCATTACGTACTGCGAAAGTCGGTTAACTGCATATGTGACAATGCAGTGAGTTATTACTTATTACTTAAGGGTGGTATTGGGTTGGTTTTTGTCCTTTCTATGTTTCAGGAATTTAAAATTTAAGTCTATTCAAGTGAACCGAATTCTCTCGATCGATTAATCGATTTCTGTTTAGAGTTTTGCCTTATAGGAACAATATGCGCTTACCAAAACTTTTTTTAGGCACGCGTAGAGGTATGTATTTCATCACTATCAAATCGATAATGATTAAACAACGGACTCCACTTTACGATGCCGCGATGAACGACAACTTGTCGCCTGTATCTAACGATTGCCCGCAACTCTTCTGATGTCATCGGTCCACCTAGTCAGCCAACGCTGCGTTTTCCGTAAGTATATTTAATACTTTAGAGCTGTGAACTATGTAATAAACGTGTGTATAAGACAATATGACACAGAACCCTCTTTAGCATCGAGTGCCATCGGAACCCTAATTGAGCTCCGTTGCACTTGACCTGTAGTTCCCTCAGTAATTAATAGACGTATCCAATACCAATTAAACTTGATTAAGGTCAACACGCATCATCATTATGACTCTGCAATGTACAGTCGAGTTCATAAGCTTGTGAGCAAAAATTTGATCAAAAATAACTGAACACGACTTTGTTAACGGCGTAGAGGCGTGTTCAGATATTTTTGATCAAATTTTTTCTCACAAGTTTATCAACTCGACTGCAGTTTACTAGGGCCATACATCGAGGGAACTGAATCGCGCACCTGGGTGGGCCCATGTGCTATTAATGTCAGTACCTGGGCGACCGAGCTTTGCTCGGGCTAAAATTCGATAATAAGCGTTTACCCAGAGAAAAGATCAAACTAGATCGAATTGTCATCACCAAAAACCCCCACATACTAAATTTCAAAATCATTGGAGCCGTTTCCGAGATCCCTGAAATATATACATATATGTTTATACAAGAATTGCTCGTTTAAAGATATTAGATAGATAGATTAGATGTTGATATCCCATACATCTGGCAAAGAAATCATAGCGAAATTTATTCTAAAAAGGTTCTACCCTGGTACGTGATTCAGTTTCTGGTGTGTACCACAATGGGCTAGATTTCGGATTTATAATTAAATGGATGGTATGTGTGCCTTTGCAGTCACATCTTCGGTATAGAATAGGTTCCATTGCTGGGCAGACTTATCAAAATTAGAGGGCTTGGGCTGTAATTGCCATGCAGGCACAATACGGATTGGGAACTTTACACACCACACCACCACCACTTAATAAGTATTCGATGTTATTTTTTTATTCTTTCCGTCTAATGTCTTAGTGTATCTAATATGTGTCATCATCATAATCATCCGCCAGAAGACGTCCACTGCTGAATAAAGGCCTCTTCCTT
>NC_133481.1:2759907-2769846 GCF_025370935.1 Choristoneura fumiferana
CAACTTTTAATTCACATCAGAGGTACTAATCGTTAATCGGAGCATCAGAGTATGTTTCACATTTCACTGTAATGTCAAAGTTCTTTGAAAGTATTTTTAATATATTTAAAGATTGGTATAAAAACAGTCCACATTTTTAACAATTCACTGAGGCGGCGGGAGGGGTCGTTAGCTGATGATAACACTTTAACTTCACTAGCCAGGATTAACCTATCCAAAGAGTATGCCGGACAGGAAAAAATCAAATGGTCTATATCGCCGATACCTCCGCAGTTGTTGCATTTATTATTATGTACAATTCCAAGTCTGGTCAGATGTGCAGGTGTCTTAGTATGGCCAAAACGAAGACGATTGATTGTGGTGATAAAATCACGGCTGGGTGACTTGAGCTTATTATACCATGGTTTGACTGGTAAGTCTTGCTGAATGCTTCCATACCATTTCCCCTTGGCTTCCTGATCCTTCTTCCAGAATTCTTGCCACAATTTTTGTACATCATGTTTAATGGCGGCATAACAATCAGTAACCGGAATATTGACAATTAAGGACACATCTATCGCATTGATTCCATCATATGCAGCCTTATCAGCTATTTCATTGCCTGTTATTCCTTTATGTGACGGTATCCACATAAAAGAAATTTCCAATCCTTTTCTTCTATAATTGTTAATGATTTCTCTTATTTTAAAAATCATGTATGATGTTTTAAAATGAACTTTAAAGCTTTCCAGAGCTTTAATTAGACTTAAAGAGTCAGTAAGAATTAAAAATTTATGGTAACTATTAGTAAATGCAATTAACTTGAGTGCTTCTAAAACAGCATATGCCTCCGCAGTAAATATACTACAATTACTATTCAGAACAAAGCTTTGAACAAATTTATTTTGAGGGTTATAAACAGCACTACGAACATAATTTTCTCCCTTACTGCCATCTGTATAAAGTTTGTAGTAATCTTCATTTTCACTTAAAAATTCTAACATATCCTGATTAGAGGTGATGGAAGCCCTAATTACTGAAACTTGAGGGAATAAAAAACTGAATGAATGTGAATAACATGGCCAAGGTGATATTGCATACAATGATGGGAATTTCTTCCTCATTTCCAGCAGGATGCGAGAGACTTTGGGAGCCTGGCCATTGAGAAGATCGGCACCTGTAGTCATAGGATCATGGCAGTCTAATTCACAAGGTATTATTTTTTAATTATATTTTGATTGTTTGAAGCTAATAGCTTCACACTATGTCTTTCTGCCAGTAGTAATCTTCTCAATACAAGAGGCATGATTGTTGTTTCAACCTCCATTGCTCTAATGGGAGTTGAGCAGAAAGCTCCTGAAATCACCCTCAAAGCCTTATTCTGAATAATGTCTAGTCTATGTACATAATTACTATCTAAGTAAGCTAAACAACTATAGTCAAAATGGCTTCTAACTATTGCTTTATACAAAATTGAAAGTATCTTTGGGTCTGCCCCCCAAGATACTCCCGCTAGACACCTCATAATATTTAGCCCTTTTGTGGAGTTTTGAGATATATATATTTAATATGTTTTTCAAAAGTTAAGTTATTCTCAATAACTATGCCTAAAAATTTATGATGGTTAACTTGGGAAATTACTTCATTATTGAATATAATATTATTAGAAGGAGAGTCCTTACTAAAAATCATAGAACTGCTTTTAGTTGGATTAATTTGTAGGTGTAATCTGTTATGGTAAAATAAATGTAGTTCCTTAAGAGCATAGTTAATTTTATGGATGGCTATGTCTACATCATTATTGACACTATATAGTACAAGGTCATCAGCAAACTGTAAAATATTTACAAAATCTGTATTTACATATTTACAAATCTCACTAGTATACAAATTATATAGCAAAGGTGACAGAATTGCACCTTGCATAGTGCCTCTAGACACAGATCTTGGGCCATGTATTATATTATTATGTTTCACATATAATGTTCGGTTAACTAGAAATTCATGCACCCACTTGGCAACTAACCCCGGTATTCCCAAGTTAGTTAACACCTTAACTAATATTCCAGGATGAACATTATCAAATGCTCCTTTGACATCCAAAAAAACACATGCAACACTAACATTACTATTTTTTGCATATTTCAGATCTGTTATAAGGGATAAGAAGCTGTCTGCGCAGCTCCTACCTCGTCTGAATCCATATTGCACATGCGGAATAATGCTATTTGATTCAACAAACCAGTCGAGGCGACATTTTACCATATTTTCAAAAACTTTACCAATGCATGATGACAAGGAAATAGGCCGATATGAATCAGCACAATCTGGGGACTTATCTGGTTTGAGAACTGGAATCACGCACTGGGTTTTCCACGGCTGAGGAATTATTTGTTTTGACCATAGTGCATTGAATATATCTAATAAAATATCTTGTACAGTTGAATCCAAGCTTTTAATTAGTATGTAGGGAAAATCGTCTAAACCAGGGCTTGTATTTTTACGAGATTGAAGGCTTAGTAAAAATTCATTTCTTGAGAAAGGTTCTAACAGAAACTTGGATTTCTCATTATTATTATTAAGATTAAAGTATACATCTAGATTGTCGAAACTAACTGTGCTGTCTTCTGACAACTTATCTAAAAAGGATGCGATAAACTCATCGTTGTATGATTGTTTTTACTTTTATTCATACCTTTAAACATTTTAATGTAATTCCAAATAACGCTTATTGGTGTAGTTCTATTAAAATTGTCGCAAAGTCTTTGCCAGCCATTCTTTTTTCCTCAGCAATAGTCCTTTTTTTAATAGCATCAATTTTTTTGTAATGTATGTAATTTTCAATAGTAGGAGTAGCTCTGTAGCACTTTAAAGCCTCATAAGAGTTGACAACACTCTGTTCACATTTATCATTCCACCAGGGTGCCGGAGGTTTACTTCGAAAAGTTGAAGTTTTAGTAAATTTAGGTATGCATTCTTGCTTAAGTGTGTTGAGCCGAATACAAAACTGATTATATGATTCCAAAGGGTTCTCATTGTCCACAGTCAAATCGTTAAACATATCAATTGATAATTTTTTAAACTTTTCCCAGTCTGCCTTGTTATACAAAAACTTGTCAACAGGAGGGTTTATTTGATATCTGTCTATTGAGAGTGTTATGTCTGTTATAGTTGGAAATGATAACTTCCCATGTTGTCATCATGTACTGACCACTCACAAAGAGGGGCAATACAAGGACTGATTAGACTAACGTCTATAGCAGAAGGATTGCGATTAGGATAATTAAGAGTTGTAAAGCTGCCATCATTTAATATACATAAATTACACTCGTCAATCATGTCGAACAATTGTTGGCCACGACCCTTAGTGGAAACGCAGCCGAAAGCTATGTGGTGAGCATTAAAGTCTCCTGCTACAAAAATGGGTTTAGGTAGGTCATTTATTAATTTCCGTAAATTATTAATACGCATAAGGCCTCCAGTTGGTGGACAATAGACACATAATATTGACATATTACCACTTTCAACAGACAGCGATAAAGCAATTGCTTGAATGTCCTCATAAAAATCAGTTTGTAATAATTTACACTTAAAAAATGATTTTATCAGGATGGCTACACCTCCATGTTCATTTTTCGCATTTTTATAAAATATATTGTAACCAGGAATGTTAAAAGTTTGATTTTCTTTAAGCCATGTTTCATTCAGTAGGCAGATATCTATATTATTTTCTTTTAAAAACTTAATAATTAAAGGTTTTTTGTTTTTAACACTTTGAATATTATGAAGAGCGATTCTTAACTGTGAATTATGAGAACTAGAATCCATTTAAGATAAATTTTTAAAAAGCATCTCTTTAATTGTTGTGGTAGTAACGGGAGTGTCATCAGCATTATTAGCCAATTGGATTAATGTACGAACAATAGCCATAGTCAGATCATTATTACCTAATAGCTGAGTTTAACATCAGCAACAGAAGTGACTTTCGTTTGGTTCTGTGTCTTATTTACAGTGGTATATAAAGGCTTATTTACATCCGAATTTACATTTTGTACAGTTTGCTGAGTAGTTTTTAACGGGGGAAAGTCCACAGCGTTTTTGGTATTTACAATAGAAGAGTAAGTAATTTTACTCTTTTTCTCCATCATTTTTTGCATTTTTATTGGGCAAGTCCTTGAAATAGCCATATGTGGCCCGCTGCAATTTACGCAAGAAAGCTCGTTTGGTTTATCGCATTCTTTATAGTGGTGATCACCAGCACAACAACTGCAGCGCTGTTTGCCGCTGCAGATCTTGGCCGAGTGATTAAACTTAAAACATCTGTAACATTGCTGCAGAGGAGGAATATAATCGAATACCCTGTACGAGAACAGGTCATATTGAACATTGTCAGGCAATGAATTTGACAGAACGTAATGCTCACAGTTTGCAAAGGCACTCGTTCTTGACCTACCTTTTTCGAAAAACGTCTGACTGAAATTATTTCATATATCGACGACAGCTTGGAGTACAAGTCCTTGTTAGAAATGTTCACTGGAACAAATCGAATAATTCCTGTTTTTTCAATATGAGCTGCGGGGATGAAAGCTCGCATGCCATTTTTTTCCAGAAAAGCCGTGTTGTTAATAAAGTTGTTGGCCGTGTTAAATTGTTTAAATACCACCACAATCTTACTAGCATTTATTCTGCGAATAGCCACTACACCTTTGATTCCATTTGAGAATATGTGGTTCAAATAAATTGGGCTTTTGTTTCCTAGTCTTTCGTTCGTACTAGATTCGACGAATACTTTAAATTCCGTGGAAGCCGAGTTCTCCGGATAGAGTCTCTTATAATCAGGTTTGTGATAAGGTAAGTAAAGATTGTCCTCACCGCCTCCACCACTTTTCTTTTCACTGTCCATTGTCCTGCTCCGTTTTGTGCCGGGGGCGAGGGATCGCCACCCCCGCCCTCGTTACCCACCATTTTTAAATACTCCACTTAATATTAGATATTTACAGACAAATAAAAACACTAAAACACAAATATATACAATATTATGAATTTTCTTTTCAAAAAAATTCAAGTTTGACGCCCTTTCGTTTCAAATTCCCGCCAAAGAATCCACAACACCTTAGTAGGCGGATGCAGTGTTGCCACCTTGCCCAAAGAAAAAGTTGCTAAACCTTAAGACTATCCTTCCTCTTTGTGCTAAGCTAAACATAAAATACGGTAAAAAGGTGGTAAAAAGTAGCTAGTTTCGCTAAAAATACTCTGTCATAAGTTGATAAAATCGGCTAAACAAATAAAGGCAACATAGGATATGTCTTTATAATTTCTTCGGCCGCGGCAGTTTTTGTCAGGAGTATTAAAATTAAAATATTTTTGTGATTATTATTTATTTATTTTTTATTTTATTATTTTAAGAACACATACAGTCGTATATTAATGAGTATACAGGTAAACCAAAAACAATATAAAGACCTAGAGGTTCATAAATATTCTAGGTAGGTACTTAAAGTTATTTAAAACTAATGTGAGTACTAAAATAAATTAAAAATCAACAAAACTAGGTTCATTGAAAGATAAATGTTGACAGAAACACTATACAAAATGTTGCCTGACTAATTTTTTGAGAGTAACAAGCGAACTCGCAAATGGGTCAATATCATACAATTGTTCATTAATTAACCGAGGAACTCTTCTGAAAAAAGTGTGTTTTGTGTAGTTAGTACGAGCAAAACTGACATGGAACAATCTTCGAGGACGCAAGGAGGGACATGGAATACTAAAACTTATACTATTTAAGAGATCTGGGCATCTAATTTCATTTTTTAAGATTTTGAAAAAGAACATCGAATCTAAATAAAGACGCCTATTTTTGAGTGAAAGGAAATTAAAATATTTTGAAGATTGTAATGAATTATCAAAATGTTTACCAGTCTTGTAGCAGAGTGACTTTAGGAAAATACTTTGAATACGCTCTAACCGATCAATATGAATTTGGTACTGAGGAGTCCAAACCACGGAAGCAAATTCTAAAATACTTCTAACAAATGAGCAAAATAAAATCTTAAGGGTCTGTGGACGCTTGAACGGTTTACCCATTCTAAGTATCATTCCTAGATTTTTGTAAGCTCGTTTACAAATATTGTTTATATGAGTTATAAAATTCAATTGGGAGTCCATGGTGACACCCAAATCTCTGATGGAGGACACACGGGTTAAACATTTATCATTTAAGACATAATCAAATATAATTGGATCGATTTTACGGGTAAAGCTAATAACAAAACATTTATCGGTATTCAAGTACAGGTGATTATTAGAACAATAGTTAAGGAAATTATCAAGATCCTGCTGCAAATAGTGGCAATCAGCAAGAGTGGCGACAGCTTTATAAATTTTGGTATCGTCGGCGTAAATTATATGCCCTGAATTTCGGAAACATGTACCTATGTCATTTACAAAAAGAACAAAAAGAAGTGGACCCAGGTGAGACCCCTGGGGGACTCCAGAAGGGACAGGAAGAAACCCTGATGTATAACCCTTTAGAGCAACTGCCTGATTCCGATTAGTTAAATAAGATTTGACCCATCTAAGTAGGTCCCCGTGCATACCGAGCTTCTGAAGTTTAGAAATCAGACAATTATGGTTAATTCTATCGAAACATTTTGAAAAGTCTGTATACACCGCATCCACCTGCCAGCCAGAAGAAATTTTATTCAAGATAAAGTCTGTAAAGCAGAGTAGATTAGTGTCCACACTCCTACCTCGACAGAAACCATGTTGATACTGTGAAATATGTTGACAAAAAGCAGCCATAATTTGTTCAGTAACGAGCTTTTCCAACAATTTACCAAATATATTTAGCTTACTGATACCCCTGTAGTTTGTAACAAGATGTGGGTCACCACTTTTAAAAATTGGTGTAATTAAAGCATTTTTCCAAAGAGTAGGAAAGTGGCCACTTGATATGGACTTTTGGAAAATTATTGTTAGCGGCATCGTTAGCTCACGAGCACAAGATTTAATAAGTAGTGGGTGAATTTTATCAGCACCACTACCTTTATTAACATTCACTCCATTTAATAGTTTGAAAACAATGTCCTCTGTGATGTGGACAGAGCACAAGTCAATAATTGTATCTTGTGCTACTGAGGCTGAAAGATCAACAGCACTGGAGGGATCATCAATAAAAACTGAATTAAAATAATCATTAAAAAAGTTACTTATAATATTACCATCACTAGAAGTATCCTGTTTATAAGACATATTATCGGGCATACTATTAGAAGGAAACTTAGATTTCATGAAGGACCAGAAATGGGAGGGACAACTATGAATTTTATTTTCGGCAAGAGAGATAAAATTATTATGACATTCGGTCTCCAGCTTATGCTCTTTCTTCCTCAAGAACACAAATTCTAAATGATCCTGAGGATTACCATACATTTTCCACCTTTTATGAACTGCGCGTTTTTGCTTTCTAAGCCTAATCAACGCACGAGAAAACCAGGGTGGGTGAATAGAGTTGCTATTAGTACGTTTGTGGGGAATATATTTTAATATTAAACTATTAATGACGGAGTACAAAAAGCTAACAGAATGATCTGTATCTAAACTATGTAAGCAGGACCAATCAATATCAGATAGTTCCCCACGAATTTTCTCATAGTCCCCAAGAAAGAATAAAGGCTTTAACGACTCATTAGGTATAAGTAGTGGAAAATATGAACAAAACGACAAAGTTAAGGAGATTTCTAACGCCTTGTGGTGAGGATCTTCAGCGGTGAGTGGAGCGGGAGAAGCGACTACGGTACACTCCGCGTTAGTCATAACTAAGTCCAAACAACGCCCATTAATGTTAGCACACGCATTATACTGCTGCACACCCGTCAAAGCTAGAAAATCAGCAAGCAGAGTAACAGTTCTATCATCGCGAACATCGACATTGAGATGGTTTGAGCCTGGATTAGACACCCAGGAAGCATGAGAGATGTTATAGTCACAAAGTAGAAGAAAAATATCTTCAGGGTTATTTTGCATAATGATAGCAGTGTTATCAAGAAAAGAGCGAAGTGAATCATAGTGATTATCATTATGAGCGAAATAGACACAAGCAATATGTAAACGCGGGGCGAGGGCGGGATTGGCCGGCTCCACCGTCAGCCAGAGCTCCTCGTGCCGCGGCGCGGCGCACCAGTCGTCGCGCCGCGTCACGCGCAGCCCACGCCGCGCCGCCAGCAGCACGCCGCCGCCGCGCTGCGCCGCGCGCCCGCACCGATCGTGTCTATACACTTCATACCTGCCGTCGAAAAACTCATTGCTGTAAAAATCAGAGTTCAGCCAAGTCTCCGTTAAGCAAATAAAGTCATAATCGGCATTTAAAACACTTGATAAAAATGTGTGAGACTTAGTCCTTAAGCCCCTTACGTTCTGATAGTAAAAATTTAAATCATCCATAGCCATTGGAGGAACCAGAACAAAAACAAAATGTAATAAATATATGACAACATCTTGACACCACATTAACCACACCTACTCTATCCCTACAAGCATACATTTGTAACTGACTCATGTTTGTTTCGATAGAATAACAACTGCCCATTAGTAAACCTAAAAATCGTAAACACAAAGAGAAAAATAAAATGAAAACATATTCCGAACAACACAAAAAAGAAAACAAGTTAAACGAAAGTGTTGACAGTCACTTTAACTTGCTTAAATCATCCGCATTGGATATAACATGAATTCTAGATCCATCCTTTTTACGCATATATATTTTGCATTGTTTAACCCACAAGTAACTGTAGCTCAGCTCGTTTTTTATGTCGCGGGCCCGTTTAAGAAGAAGTTTCTTAGCGGCGGTGAGATGCTCGTTGACATAAATAGGTGAGGCCGCACCGGGCAGCCCGGCATCGGCGCTGGTGAGGTTGCGCCGCGCGCGTGCCGCCGCCACCAACTCATCCTTACGCCGCCGCTGACAGAAGCGCACGACAATCGCAGGCGGCCTTGGGTCAGCCGCTCGTCCAGCATCACCTGCTGTTGTGGTAAAACGACGCACTCGGTGAATTACATCAACGTCAGTTTCGCGCAATTCGAATCCAACTTTCACGGCGATGTTACGTAGAATCGTTAGTAGATTTTCACCATTTTTCTGGGGAACTCCGCTGATTTCAACATTATTCATCCTACAGAACTGGTCTCTTCCGTCTTCATTTGATTTTAATGCAGCAAACTGGGACTCCAGATTCTTATAATCAGCTTCCAAAGACTGGAGTCGTTCGACTTTGCTCTCAGTCAGAGTAAGCCGCGATTCAAACCCGTCCATTCTGGTTTCCATGGCTGTCAATTTTGACTCGATGTTCACAATACCTTGAAGAGCCTGGTCCAGGCCATCATGCATGGAGTTAATTTGTAATTTAAGCCCCTTAATTTCCTTAATTAGCTCACTAAACGAGTCACCGATACCGCCGTCCGACTGCCGACATTGAAGGCACTTCCAACTAGCTCTTTTATCAGCAGTCATCTTTTTGAAGGTGGTCTCCTGCACTCCAGAGCATCGAAAATGATAAGCACCGCTGCAATGGGAGCAATTTACATCGCCATCACCCACGAAAACAACACCGCATTTTTTACACAGCACGGCCATGGTAGGATAATTTGCAGACCGACTCTAAGCCAATACGAATAATGTCCAAAATTGCACAAGCGGCAAGTCGTGATTGCGTAGGGTAATTAGCACTCGGCGGTGCAGATTCAAAAATTTAACTGATTTGACTTAGATTTAAGGAATGCACTTCACAGATAAGTTGTATCGCCTATATTTCTTCACTCTCGAATGGAAAGTTTACTTCCCTCGAACAATTATATAACATAAACTTCCAATTTTTAACTTTAAGTACAACAAAACACTTAATTTGCAACTGACGAGCAAAGCGACCTCTCGTCGTCGCGGTCAACGCGCTATGGCGCTAT
>NC_133481.1:2769946-2770672 GCF_025370935.1 Choristoneura fumiferana
AAGTGCCTACAATTCGAGTTCCAGTCACGAATGGACGCAGATTGTATTCCTTTGTCTCGAGGCGTGTATCTCGAAAATGCCTCGATATCTATGTGAAGTACAGTGTTTTGAATATTGAATGCTTGAATGGCGCAATTAGAAACGTCAACTGCGCTTTTTACATTCAATACATTACGTCGCTCTTTGAATGCTAACCGTATTCATTCATGGCACTTGAATATACGCAACGTTTCATAGTATCACATGTGAGCTTATATTCATGAATATTAAAAACATCTTAACGTCCAGGATATGATGTTAAGTAATGCGTATTCCCGCAACGTTTAACGGGCGTGTAAATAAAATGTCTCGTTTTTATTGCAAAAATTGATGTGTCCACATTTTCCGAGTTTTAACGGCGTCTGGCAATGTTCCACCGGCCTTTTATGGGCATGTGACTGAGTTATCCTGGCGCGGGGTACGTAGACCCACTCGTCGATAAATAAGCTGTCAGTGAGCAAGCTGGCCACATACGAGCCACCATAACATTAGGTAACCTCGTGACAAAATTGTGCTTGTTTAGAAAAAGGTTTTATTGCAATGGACAGTTAAGAAATTTGGCTGTGCGTAGATTTAATTCTGTGAGCAGGAAAGCTCTCTCTTCAATGTTAAGGTGTCGTATCAATTCGCTTTATCCTTAAATTGTGGGCTCAGGTCACTTCAAAATGTTAAGACCAGAAGGATTAG
>NC_133481.1:2775899-2872914 GCF_025370935.1 Choristoneura fumiferana
TATTTTCTATTACCACTTCTTTGCTTTACCTCCCAAGTACGGTTTTGGTTGTGAAAGAGCGAAGTGAAAAAAAGGTTGTAACTCCTTAATGTGTACTTCAGCAAAGTAACACCTCAACACCACACATCGATTTAAAATAGATTACTATAGTTTAATTAGGGCCTATAAGCCCTAGGGTGTCTACATTAGCTTTGCCGGTTGCTGTCATGGCGTATCGTTTCGCTTGGTCGGCTCGTCGTCGCTTTGTACCTAACAACCCTTTTGCTTCGCTCCGTCGTCGTACTTACTTGTAATATTGAAAGTAAATAGGTAAAATGTCTGCGGATGTCCTAAATGAAAAGTAGTTAATTTCAAGATTTAATGGTGTGTCATTTAAATACATATTTTTTTTAATTGCGAATTATTTCTTACTCACCAAATGGTTCGAATTAGCCATGTTTTTGTCCCAGTGCCTCCACCTACTATGTAATATACAACATTGTTGGCATTTTTTACAAAAATACATGCCACGTAATAGTTCGTTAATCTTAATTAATCTCGTCTATATTATCCAAAAACACCTGTATTTGTCTGACCTAAAGCACAAAAGAGCATCAACTACTCCCAAAACAAAAGCTTAAAACTATTCACACAACAAAACAAAACCAATTAGAAAGCCGTTACAATTACAAAATAGATCCCGTTCCGTTTGTTTATATAGATGGTTAATCAAATATTTACAGCGCAATTGTTTTCAAGCGAGCACGAATGTTTGGCGAAGGTTTGACTGAAAGAATTCTCGATGATCAGAGTCAATGTTTGAGCACGTAGTGCTCTAAAACGGAGCACAGGCCTTAGTTAGAAGTTTGCACAGACCAGCTTTAATTTGGAATGTAGTATAGTTGGTATAGGTCGATTCACAAGAACTGGTACAAGTGAATTGAATGACTGAATGTTTTAAAAAAAATCTCGTCTTGCAACCACCCAAATAAAGTAAAAAAATAAACATGTTGGAAATTCACATAATGACGCTGTACAAATATGCCCCTTAACACTAACCCCCTGTTTCACCACCCATTGATTAATTTTATTTGACAGATAAATGTAATGCCGTCTCTGTTTGTTTTGTTCGAATAGACGGAGACAGCAACACATTGATCCGTCAATGAGGACTATCGCGAATGAATTCGCCGCTAGGGGCGCTAGTGTAGCGTGAGGTCTCCAAAATGTCAAATCTCATAGTTTTTGGGTGAGCAACGCGGGTTTATTTATAATTAGAATAATTTTGTGAATATTTTGCATTATCTGAAATTAATTATGGCAATTATGCGTTACGGGGCAATGAATGTCTGTGTTTTGAGACAGTTTTGCCTTTCGGAAACTTTTGTCCTCCTTTTTTTTCCGAACAAAACGGGACTAAGCAACACTGTGGTTGCTGGATATTTTTATGGTACGGTTTTAAGGTGTATTAAATATGATTTTAATCTAAACTTTGTTTTAACGCCGGTAATAACAGACTCTGAAATCCACTCTTAAAAACCTCACGCAACAGTGCGCCATCTAGTGAGACAAAAAACTATAGCCCTCATTAAAACAATTTTACTTGAATGACGAAGGATTATTATGTAAGAACCTTGTTTACTAAATATAAAGCACCTAAGAACGGCACTCACGCAGTGGCAAATAACATTACTTACGTTCAATTCATTCGTGCCAGTTCTTGTTGATCGATCTCTAGAACTTTTTGTTTTGCGTGTCATGATACGCATGATAAACATGTTGCTGTGTTGTTATTTTTAAACATGTTTAGAGCATCACCAAATACTTTCGATCGTGATCACAGAGTCAACATACAGTAAAAGTACAATACAATACAATTACCCTTTATTGTACACCAGAAATAGTAAGCGATACAGAAAACAGGCACACAGAGAAAATTACAAGTACGTACATATAGATATACTGTTTACTGACGAAACCCTGTGCGATCTACCAATTACATACTAATTGAAATCTTAAATGAAACAGCATAGTTCAGTACTTAATTTATATTTTTTGCCTTGCCACGATCGTCTGGACTAATAGTCGCGATCGAGCGCTTGATCGCGATCGATCGGTTGGCCACCCCTGGTATAGATAGTGCCACCAGAGTTGAGGTCACGCACCCAAGAACATGTCGTCATTACACAGCATGTCATTAGACAGCAGGATGCTTTTATGCAATCAGTTCTTTTTGTAGCAGAGCTGCGTGTGTTATCATTCACTTCAACTCTCGCGGCACTACCTATATTAGAACTTACAATTATAATTTATTTGCCCTCTTTAAACAACACAGTATAAATGTCCACCGAATTAAACAACATAAAATCAGTTGACCACTATCGTATAATGTATTCGTCATACGTGACGAAGCGGCGATAATATTGTTCTATGCAAATTGAATTGTTTGTTGAAAAGCGTACTTTGGCAAAACAGCGGGATCGTGCTTACGAGCTTTTGTTTATACTCGTATACGTATGATGAACTGTAAAGAATTACTGCTCACCCGTGATCTTGCGACACCTATGTCTATGGAACAAATGGGTTTGTATGCAACTCCTCCGCTTTTTTTCTATAAGATGACACCATACATAGCACAAAACCAATTTTTACCACCACCACACTACGCTGACATATTATAAAGATACAAACTCAACCAGAATTCATCATTCGGTATCGTTAAATTAACGAAGCAAAAGAATAATTTAAATATGTCACTGAAAATCCCCAAGTACTTACCCACCATTTTTCTCAAACAACTACTAACTAATATTTTACAAACTACTTTTTATTGATTTGACAATGAAGGCATGTTATATCATAGTATTCAGCCACTAAAAAGTCAATCGTGACACCTGTCATACTGTTACTAAATACATCAATGGTTTTGTTTTTGTTGTATTCAGTATGGGAGTGACACATGTCAGAATTGACTTCTTAACGGCAGACTACTATAATCGTGACTTATTCTTCAAATTAGACCCTTGCCGTAGTAATTAATTATTTCCATGCAATCCAGTATCTTTAATTTTCAACAGATATTGATGATTTTTATTTTTCAGTTTCATATCACGTTAAACCGAAGCAACTGGAGGTCTGTTGGGGAGGCCTATGTCCAACAGTGGACGTCCTACGATGATGATATCACGTTAAACTATGCAAAAGAAAATGTGTGTTCCATATTCCCTATTGTTCTTACAAAATTAAACGTAGCATTGCTGTCAAAACGTGTCCACAGTTCATTCAGTTCACGATATTCAGTTCACATCATGTCTACGCGCACAGTTAATCATTCTACGTAATGCATTCGCAATACGAACAGATGTAATATATCGTGGATGTGAATTTAATATCTGTCAGGGACAGCCCGCCTGTGTCGCGGGCTTTGACCCGCTTTGCTTTTTATTAACAGTTTTGCGAATATGTGAGTTGGTAATGAATGGGCTTTTTTGTTATTCTTTTAATGTAATTAACTTTAATGTTTAGGGTGATATTTTTTGCAAGAAACAAATTTGATTTTCGTAAAATATTGTTACTAATATAATGCACCATTTTTCTTTAAACCTTCTTCTTTTTGGCTCCCCAATTTTTCTTTATCCTGATTGGTTGTCCGTGACACTCTTCCTGGTCCTGCTGTCTTCCTTATGTCATAAATCTACTGGTCGACGAGACCATGGGCCTTTAAATTTGTCTTATTTAAGTTAACAAAAAATAATACCTAATTAAAATCACTTAAAAAAATCAATCTATTAAATATGAATTTTGTTATGTTTCTTATGTTTATCACATCGGTGAAATCGAATTGCATTTATCACGTTATCGTTGTTAATTAAGGGTGAAATGCGATCCTTTTCATTATACATCGCTGTAACGTTACCTGCATCTTTTTTTTTTACTAAACTCTATGCGATAAACGAAAAACAGCATGTCACGCCAGCTGATCGATTCGCACCATAAGCAAGCTTGCAATTTTTCTGCTTGTATATAGAGTACATTTATTTTGTAAAGAGCTCTTTAGATAACAAGTATAGGTGAAAAACTTAAGAGAGTGCATTTAAGACTTGCATTATAGTACTTTATGGAACTGATAAGGAACTATCTCTTTTTTCTAATTTGGAACATAAACTTGCCTATACGGACATAATAACTGTAAATAAAATATACGTACAAAAAATATTATAAACTGCATACCTACACTGACTAAAAATTGGCCACCGATAAAGAAAGAAAACAACCGTGGAAGACAAGCAGCGGCAGAAAAGAAACAAAAGAATAAGGTGAGTCCTGTCGTAGCCGTCGTCCACGCTGCGTGTTAATATAACGTTAATGTTATTATTAAAAATTGTTTTGTTTCATTGATTTGTACCCCAAAATCAGTTAAAGTCTACAAATTCTGTATGCAACGGAACCTTTGTTAAGATTTTCACCCAACATGAACTTCATTATCGTCTTCACCCAAAAGATGTCCTCTGCTGGACGCCTCTCCCAAAGAACGCCACATTGACAGATTCTGCGCCGCCCGTATCCATGAAACTCCTGCAATCTTTACTAGTTTAACATTCCACATTCATCTTCTGGTAAGTGACCGCTATTCAAGAGCACAATTGGCCCGAACGACCAACATTTCAAGCTTTATTCCAACTACCTATTACCTACTACTAATCTTTTGCCAAATATGATACCTATAGTATTAAAATAATACTTGAGGTAGATAAAGATGTAATAGATAGCATCTAATCCCCAAACAGAACCGCACATGCTACAATGTTATGAGACATCTCATTTCATGTCCGGCGCCATTGTATCGCAACAGCCCTGAACGTGTTTACGGAGCGATTTCACGAGTATTTCCTGCTAGAAAAAATACTGAGTATTTGCAAAAACTAGGTTAGATGAAGGATTATTTTGATTATGTTGGTTGGGAATGAGGTATTCATAGTGAATTTAAAGATGCAATAGTGTTTTACCTGTTATATAAATTATGAAGGCTTTGTTTACGTAAATCATTAGATCCCGGAACTAAATGAAATTTTCAATTCTCACGGGAATTTTAAATAAGTATTAAAATTGTGGTTTGGATCGTTTCTGTTGTATGAAGACTTTGTGAAGAACATCGTTTTTTTTGTTATATTATTTATTTGTATAAAGATAGTTATTACTTAATTGTTAGTTACGGTTTTCCGTATTGCTTATTTTCTGCTATAAAATAAATGTAATTTTATTTATTTTTGTCACATTTATTAATTCTTATATTTGATCTGGTAGGTATATGTACTACACTTTGTTTTACATAAAACACAAAAATAATACAAAGAACAACAAACATAAAGAGTACAGAGGCAATCGTTCATTATTTTTGATCAGGACAAATTTCAACGACAAGACACATTTCTGCTGCCTAAGTTCAGAAGTCAGTACATGACTTTTAAGCTCGGCTACCAATAAAGAAACTCTTTTATTTCTCCTCAAATAAAGTCCGAAACTTTTTTAAGTTAGGCTTGTATCTCGACCTTATGACATTGCGCATTGATGAAGGTTGAAACAGAGCATTGACTTAACTTTATATACTGCGTATAGATTAGGTAAAATGTTCACAATCCATTTTTGGCATCGTTTCATCGAATTCAAAGTGGATTTACTCGTGCTGTTTAGGTTTCATTCAGTGTTATGAAGCAAAAGAGTTGTAATAAATTTTGGTCAACATTTTGTATACACATTTTTACTTTTTATCTTTAATTGGTTGTATTATTGTAAAACTTTAACTGTTAACTTGTAAAAATCTTTTTCAATTCTCATGCTCGTAAAATTCGTGTTTATGCTGGATCTAGGCGACATAAAATTACTTTTTATGCTCTAGTGCATAAAGTAGAATCTTCGTCTAAGACCAAGGTAATCAGGTGTCGAGCCACAAACAAAAAAAGTTTCTACATATTTTTTTAATAATTTTTATTTTATGTAAAACTAAAAATCAATCAAATCAATCAAAATCAATCAATAAAACTAAAAATTTGTAATTATATAACAATGCATGAAAAATAAAAGGTACCTAGTAAGAGAACAATTGTTTCCACTGTTGCTATTTCATTTCCTCTCAATCGAAGTGAAAAGCAGAGTGTAAAACTCGAGCAATAAACCCATTTTCCCCCACGTATATCTATCCACGTGTCTATATAAACGTCTCGGGTAAAATGGCTCGTTTCATGTTCTTGTTATACAATCTAATATTTATTTGTTTTACTTGTATCATTGTCATCGTCATCAGCCGGAAGACGCCCACTGCTAATGTCTTCCTCTTAGAATGCCACAATGGACAACAACTCGCCACTTGCATCAACTGATTGCATGCAACATCAGACCACTTACTAGGAGGCCTGCCAATGCTTCGTCTTCTAGTTTAAGTCTTTAAATTTGGTATTGAGGTAGTTTGAGAACGTGGAAGGTCATAGGGTAAATTGCTTAGTTCCCACAGAATAGCGATGCACTAATTCAGTCATCATCATCCTAGCCTATTTACGTCCCACTGCTGGGCACAGGCCTCCTCTCAGAATGAGAGAGCTTGGGCCGTAGTTCCCACGCGGGCCCAGTGCGGATTGGGAACTTCACACATACCATTGAATTACTTCACAGGTGTGTTCAGATTACATCACGATGTTTTCCTTCGCCGTAAAGCTAGTGGTAAATTTGAAACGTAATTTCGCACATGAATTTCGAAAAGCTCAGAGGTGCGGGCCGGGGTTTGAACCCACGAACCTCTGCTTGAGAGGCGATAGGTCGAACCACTAGGCCACCACGGCTTAAACGTCACGTTTGACGGCACGTCTACATGGCTCATACAATAAAAGAGCGTTAAGCTTAATGAATAAGAGGGTTACCTAGTTACAAGTGAAGCTTATATTAACTATATAACTTTTTCACATAAACACAGATGTAAATAAGATAACGAACGTGACGCCTTAGCCAGGAGTTACACGCCGTACGGAACATAAATACCCGCCACGGTTAAAGTCAAGCATTACTCGCTGAATGTCACTCTTATGATGGCCGCAATCTATGAGCGGAAGCGGTTTAACCTATTTTAAAATAGACGAGTGTGTGGATATCAGTGACGTGTCATTGTAACAACTTAATTCTTAAATGACAGTTTTTGTATGCGAAATCTGTCATTTGATTGCGATCTCGAGTGTCAAAAACGTTAGGCAATACGGCCTCTGGTTGCCGTTATTTTTCAACATTCGTCTACAACTCGCATTTGCCCATTCTCGAAGACAATAACTAAATCGAAAATACAAACTGACACATGGATGCCTCTGCTGGATGCTTCTGCTACTGCGCACAACAAATTACTCGCGCGCTTGGAATCGTTCGGCAAGTGCTCGGCTAACCCTCGGACGTGATCGGGCGTTTGCTTGAATGCCCGAAGTTTGACGAATGCAAACCAAAACCCACCTATTTTTAAATTTGAGTAACCTGTACTTTATTGACTGCCGTGTACGAAGAAATTGAGTATTTCTTAAATTTTCAATATTAACTTACTTGAGTTTTGACACTACAAAATGGATCAAATTAGATAATTCGATTGTACTTAGTTCTACGGAAGCCAGAAAACGAAAACAAATACAATACCCAGTTTTCAATGAATAACGATTTTATTCACAAAAAGCCACACTTAAATGTGGCTGAAACGTCAAGATAATTATTTTTGTTAGCATGATTTTAGAAGAAGAAGAAGGAGAAAAGAGTTTTTATGCTATAAGAGATTATTTTGACAGTAGCTTATAAAGAAATAATACTAATTTTACTTTTATAGAATATCAATTGTTAATTTAAGAATAATTGTTGTGCCCTACCAACAAGATTTAAGAGACATAATTTTATAAAGCAATAAATGATTGATTATGAAAAGATTTTTTTCAAAAAACACTTTTTTTTAATATTTTACCCACGCACTTCTTCAACTCCTACCTTGGACTGACCCCACCCTTGGCAATTCACCCCCCAGCGAGGGGTGATTACCCCTTTATTACTCCCCCTGCGCGCCCTAATGCATGACAGTATTACGCTAGATGTGAACTAATGTTTCCAATGTCTTTTTCTAATTAAATTATCGTTTTGTAAAGGTGCGGCAATTTTAGGGTGGCGTATATTAAATTTTACCTGGTGTGAAATGTAGTATGATTGAGTTGTATGAAGCTTGTGTTATTTGACATTTAATTGCTACCCCCTGTACCACAAACGCTACAAGTACTATAAAATTCCATATAATTGTCTCTTTTTCGTATGAGAAAGTTAATAATCATGTTGATTTGTAGCACTTGTAATGTTTGTGGTACAGAGATACCTGATTCTATAATACTGCCCTATTAAGGCAAAATTCGGTATACAAAAAAAATTTACTTATACTGTCTATGCAGAATTGCTTACGCTACATAATGGTATAAAAACTCAAAAGTATTTTTTTTGAGATTCCGTCTTTCGTCATTCGAAAAAAAGAGATTGCGCCACAATAATCGCGAAAGTTTCGGATAACTGGTGGATGCAAGTGGCGAGTTGGTTTTTATTGTGTCTATCTAAAAGGGGGGCGGGGCTTTTGATCAACAGTGGATGTCTTGGTAATTAATTGATGACGATGATGCACAATAAATATTTATGTATGTCACAGGTACGATATGTGTGAAATACCAACAACTTATATGAAGGAATACCATTAGGTATGGAATTGTGTAGTACAATCAGCCAGCAACTTATGAGGGAGTAGTATTATGTGGTATTATACAGCGTGTATTTTTGATACTACCTCAAATTTAAAGGGCAGTTAGTGAAGGTCGTAATAATCACATTTTATTATGTTTCTGTAAAAAATGTAGACATATTATTTTCCTTACAAAATTAATTAGCACGTAATGTATCACTACGCGATGCTACTTTGTTTTATTCAAAACGTCGCACTTGTTGATGTGACAGCTGTCACAGAACGCTTCTCTCTCGTATCAAACTATTGTACGCATACCATTGCTGCTCGAAAATATTTCAAAAATTAACTACGCTCTGGTATGCTAAATTAACGATTTGTTTTGATATCGGTACACATCACTTGAATCTTCGTCTCGTCACAGATTGAGATAGTATCAAAAATACACGCTGTATACTTCAATCAAGAAAGTCGCTCCAACAAGAGCTACATTATTACCCAAGTCGGTGAAAGCAAGAGTGCAACTGTGAAATGCACTTCACGCGATGAGTGCAGGTGATATACTCTAGTGGAAGTGAAGTTCAAGTGGCCATCAGAATTTAAGGCATCTTGGAATTTCAAGGGTACACGGATATAGAGGAGAGCAATGGAAGCGACGTACTTTTCAAGCGCGTTTATTTACATTCTATTGTTTCTTTTTAGTAAGTCAAGTTTTTCAAAGAGAAAAATTTAAGTTTATATTTTCAAAAGTAGGATAAGTAGCAGACATAAACAGCATAAGTACAGACAATGAAAAGTAAAAACAGCATAAAAAGCTTCCTTTCCAAACATGAAATTTAAATTAGCTGGTTAGCAATGTAAAAGGCAGATATTACAACGTAGAATTGAACTGGGATGACATATTGTGTTCCACGCATTCACTTCATTTACATGAGGTAACATGCAATTTTGCATTCATCGTCTGCACATGCGATAGTTGGCGAAGAATTTTTTGATAAACATTTTGACTGACAGTCAATTTTTTAAACAGAGTTTCCATGAAAATATAAAAATAAACCCAAGTAGTTGCCCACAATCATTAAAGAATGGAATTCTTTTTTTAGCAAACTAAGGTCTATGCGTGACATTTTAATTCCTTTAATAATGTACTAGTTATGATGAAATTGACATATTGTTAATTTTTTGTATATTTTCAGTGTTCAAATTAAATTTTGCCTTTATTTCGTATTTCAAATGAGAAAAATAGACTTAACTTTTTATCTAAATAGTTCAAAGTTAAACTGTATTTAGTTTTATCTTTAAATGACAAATTTTCTCCACATACCTGCAAAGTATTAATAAAATAATTTTACACTTTTTTACCAAATAGGTTGAATTTATATAGATCTAGCCGTTACCCGCGACTCTGACCGCGCAGAATTCGTTTATCGCTATCCCGCGGGAACTATTCAATTTTCGGGCATAAAAACTATCCTATGTCCTTCTCCGGGACTCAAACTATCTGTATACCGAATTTCATCTAAATCGGTTTAGGGTTTAGACGTGATGAAGTAACAAACAAACAAACAGACTTGCAAACTTTCGCATTTATAGTATTAGTGAGATGAGATAATGACCGTTAAATTTCGCCTTAAAAAATCTAATCGAGCCCTTTGGGTTGCTAAGCCAGCACAGTAAATAGATAAGAAACCTACCAGCAACGGGTCTAGCAAGTAAATAATAAGTCTATCAATGACATTGGGTCTTCGACACTTCCAGTGCTCTCACTCTTCGCCACCGCCATTGCCAGAGCAAATACTATCACAGATGATAAGTGGATTGAACCGTTCTCATATTGCCGTGTTTCGAAACAGTGACTGGAATTCGAAGCATATTCTAGAATGTATTTGTTTCTTTGTTTCCTTTAGAGGTTTTATTTGCGGATTCAATTTTGTTATTAGTCTTTTGTGGTATTGTTTTGTTATGTTTTTAGTTTCAATTTCGAAAAAGGTTTAACACACAGAATGGTAATTATAAATAAACATTTGGATGTCACTATATGTGTGAATTATTCTCAGTTGAATGTAACGCAGGCTAAAAATGACAGAGATTAGGCAAGCAGAATGAAAACAAAAAAAGAGAGTCAAAATACCATGACAGGACTTATCACGCTAAACACACGAGTAAGATTGACCTCGACGTTTTGACCACATAACATTTACATGTACAAGAGATGAGTTTGTTAAGATTGTTTTTTTTTTTGGAATCTTTTCATATGTTTTATTTCAATTCCAAATTTTTGTTACTTTTACGGTCATCCCGTAAAACCCATATCGAAAAAAATAAAAATACAAAAATATTCCAAAAAAAACAATCTTAATTTGATTGCTTGATATCTCTTGTCCGGGTGAGCGGTTAGTTCCAATGGAGTGCTGAAAGTTTCTCGATGAGGGCTACAGCATAGATGTCGCTAGTGTCGCTGCTTAAGTGACTAAATATAAAAAACAAACAGGCTGAGATATATGGTGCATAGGAGAAATTCGTGAATGTACTGTTGTACAGCGGTGGTGTAGCGGTATAGCACGCGGCACGGAATGCCGAGGACCTGGGTTCGATTCCCAGCGCTGGTCTTATTTTTCTGGTTTTTCTGTGCATCTGTATTTCAGTTTGTATTTTCGAGATGAGTTTGTACTGGGTAAAGACTGGTTTGAGTAAGATATGACTCCATCAAAAGATAAATGGGAAAATGAATTCCAAGTTCAATGTTATAAATTGGCGTGGCTGTGGACTTTGCCGACAAAAAAATGAAATCTAAATAGGTGCCAAGTTCTGTAGAAAATCCTGTAAAGAAAAGCGTAACTTAAGATGAATTGAAGCTTAAGATTTTACTTTACTAGTTTTTCCAAGAAGACGAACATAAAATGTAAAAGCCATAATTAATGTATTACTTTTAAGAAGATTGTTGATTAGCGAAATATAATATAATTTATATATTAAAACTAAAACATTAAAATCTCTACACTCAATTTATCTTCAGCTATTTGCTTTTTACTTGAACTCATAGTCAAAGTCAAAATATCCTTGTTCAATTTAGGCTATAACAAGCACTTATGTATGTCAAAAAAAATCTACCACCGGTTCGGAAAAACCTCTGTTGAGAAGAATCCGGCGAGAAACAAAACGAGAAACTCATCTTTACTTAACACTACAGCGTGCCTAGATTCTAGACGTTTATAATGCAACAGTAATTAAGTAGAATTCAGGCGCCACAGAATCACATCGTGACCACTACACGATCCAATCGGTCTTGCCCGTCTAGACACATAACATATATTTATAAACTAGGCACCTATATCTTGCCTTGTCATCGTTTAAATTTGCTTGCATCTAGACCAGCGTAACTTTAAATGGAATGTCAGAGTTTGGTAATAACATAAACAGCACAAACGTGCATTACTTACTGCGAAAGTCGGCTAACTGCATATGTGACAATGCAGTGAGTTATTACTTATTACTTAAGGGTGGTATTGGGTTGGTTTTTGTCCTTACTATGTTTCGAGAATTTAAAATTTAAGTCGATTCATGTGAACCGAATTCTCTCGATCGATTAATCGATTTCTGTTTAGAGTTTTGCCTTATAGGAACAATATGCGCTTGCCAAAACTTTTTTTTAGGCACGCGTAGAGGTATGTATTTCATCACTATCAAATCGATAATGATTAAACAACGGACTCCACTTTACGATGCCGCGATGAACGACAACCTGTCGCCTGTATCTAACGATTGCCCGCAACTCTTCTGATGTCATCGGTCCACCTAGTGGAAGGTCAGCCAACGCTGCGTTTTCCGTAAGTATATTCAATACTTTAGAGCTGTGAACTATTCAATAAACGTGTGTATAAGACAATATGACACAGAACTCTCTTTAGCATCGAGTGCCATCGGAACCCTAATTGAGCTCCGTTGCACTTGACCTGTAGTTCCCTCAGTAATTAATAGACGTATCCAATACCAATTAAACTTGATTAAGGTCAACACGCATCATCATTATGACTCTGCAATGTACAGTCGAGTTCATAAGCTTGTGAGCAAAAATTTGATCAAAAATAACTGAACACGACTTTGTTAACGGCGTAGAGGCGTGTTCAGATATTTTTGATCAAATTTTTTCTCACAAGTTTATCAACTCGACTGCACTTTACTAGGGCCATACATCGAGGGAACTGAATCGCGCACCTGGGTGGGCCCATGTGCTATTAATGTCAGTACCTGGGCGACCGAGCTTTGCTCGGGCTAAAATTCGATAATAAGCGTTTACCCAGAGAAAAGATCAAACTAGATCGATTCGTCATCACCAAAAACCCCCTACTAAATTTACCCCTACATACTAACATTCGAAATCGTTGGAGCCGTTTCCGATATCCCCGAAATATATACATATATGTTTATACAAGAATTGCTCGTTTAAAGATATTAGATAGATAGATTAGATGTTGATATCCCATACATCTGGCAAAGAAATCATAGCGAAATTTATTCTAAAAAGGTTCTACCCTGGTATGTTATTCAGTTTCCTGGTGTGTACCACAATGGGCTAGATTTCGGATTTATAATGAAATGGATGGTATGTGTGCCTTTGCAGTCACATCTTCGGTATAGAATAGGTTCCATTGCTGGGCAGACTTATCAAAATTAGAGGGCTTGGGCTTTAATTGCCATGCAGGCACAATACGGATTGGGAACTTTACACACCACACCACCACCACTTAATAAGTATTCGATGTTATTTTTTTATTCTTTCCGTCTAATGTATTTAGTGTATCTAATATGTGTCATCATCATAATCATCCGCCAGAAGACGTCCACTGCTGAATAAAGGCCTCTTCCTTAGAACGAATGTGTTAATATTTTTTCTCTCCCTCTCTCTCTCTCTCTCTCTCTCTCTCTCTCTCTCTCTCTCTCTCTCTCTCTCTCTTATAAATTTACAAAATGTAAGTTCACTTTTGTTGCACTGAATTAGTATTTTGTCTAAGAGACCCTATAACAACAACATGCAGCTATTTAAATGATCGTTATTTATTAATAAATATTATTAAAATATTTAATTATCATCATGTCAGCTGTAGGACGTCTACTGTTGTCCTCCCCCTTATTTATCGTAATAAAACACAATAAATTTACTTTTTAATTTTTTTCTGAGGTCCATATCCCTATAATCAATTACATTGCTCACCCGCGACCTTACCTTTCTTTTTTCAATCAATTCGTGACTTTGTGCTGACCCAGCTTCCCTTTTTGCGTCCATTTTGCTTGTAAATTTGATTCGTACTAAAGTATTACATTTTTAAAATGTAAGCAAAGAAATATTTTTTATTTTATTTTAATTAATAAAAAGAATGAACCAATGACTCATTTAAATAGTTTCATTGCAGCTAGACGATTGCAAGAGCGATAGTGGTCGTTCCACTACAGTATGAATTAATTATAAAATGCACGGTTATGTGCCTCCATGACTTTGTTTTTTAAAAGTACCATTTGCGATACCAATCGAATGGGTTTATATTATACACATTTTGTGGGCTATTGCGGGTCAGATAGATATTTCATTAAAAGTCATCACGATCATAAAATTCCACTAAACGGTAATACCAAAACACTATTTGGCAAGAATTTTGAAAAATACTTTTATCCACCTCCAGTAGATTAATTTAACTTATTTATTCGTTCAACAAATTATTTTTCAATTTTTCAATTTATTTAAATAAAAAATGCAAATACATTGTACCTTAAATTAAATGTTCGCCAAACTGTGAGACAGTTTGTTGGCCTTGCGCTCAATCAAATCTTAAACTACGATATGTTAGGTACTTTACACTAATATAATTATAATTTATTTTTATAATTTGTTATCTTTTACATTTAAGACTTCATTTGTTTAATTTTACTATATTATTGTTATGAGGGTTGTGGAAAACCAGTTTAATTTGAATTGTTGTTTTTATTTCATACCTTGTCATTCTTAGTATATTGTTTTATTACATTATCATTGTACTTTATTATTATTTTCACCCTAAATAAACGTTTTCATTGCTTTTTATTATTAATGTTATTTAAGTATGTCAATATAAATTCTGGTAAATTGACTTTATAATATACGTCCCACTGCTGGGCACAAACCTGCGAAGCGATTCAATGGTGCGTGCGAAGTTCCCAATCCGCATTGGGCCCGCGTGGGAACTATGGCCCAAGCCCTCTTGTTCTGAGAGGAGGCCTGTGCCCAGCAGTGGGACGTATATAGGCTGGGATGATGAAACGTTTTCATTGCTTTTCATTATTAATGTTATTTAAGTATGTCAATATAAATTCTTGTAAATTGACTTTATAATAGATATCCTCAAGGAATATTTTAGCATCTTCTTTAGCCTCTAACTGCAGTTGTTAGGCTATTTTGTCTGTCAGTCAATCAGTCACATTCTTCTTTGAAAGGTTTAGATGATGATAATGATGAGAATTTATTTGCCAACATTGAAAGCTTGTAATTACAAACCAGCAAAATTCACAAAATACTCCGACTTTCCCCCACCTCGTAACTAAATAGCTTTAAATTACAAGCCCCAGGCAGCAAAGAATAAAACTTGGCTGAAAATAACTTAGTGAGTTTTCATGAAAAACCCTTAATCAACTAGGTAATTTCACCTTTGTTTGAAATACAGTACGTTGCACTTTAATTACTATACGCTGGCTAACCAGCCAAATGTAAGTCGGACTTGCGTACTGAAGGTTCCGTACAGCAAGTAAAAATGTAGTCTATGTTTAAGAAAAAAAAGAAGATATTTTTGCCGAATCTGTGACTTTTCTTCTATAATTTTGCTGTGAGGTCTTACTGAGGGCTAAGTTCAGATGACAAGCGTTTAACGTGCGTTTTTATAACGCTCGTTCACAACTACATACGTTTTATTCAGGCCGTACAAGTGCTAACGTTATTAAAACGCGCGTTAGCATGTGTAGAGCCTGAATAAAATGTATGTAGCTGTGAACGCGCGTTATCAATTTCGTAATCCATCGTGTAATATCATTCTTTGAATTACCTATCATACATCGTGACATTGCTCAGAAAATTAGTTAGATGAAGTGGCGTTGGGCTGGCCACGTCTGTCGCAGGAACGATGAACGATGGAGCAGACGAGTCCTCGAATGGAGACCACGGACGGGAAAACGTAGTTTAGGGCGTCCTGAGGCACGGTGGACGGATGACCTTAAGAGGATCGCTGGCGGCGCGCCATGGAAGATGCCTATGTCCAGCAGTGGACTGCTGTAGGCTGATGATGATGATGACAACGTGACAGATACTCGATCTTGAATGGGTCTCAAATTAAATATTGTAACTGTACAGTCGAGTTCATAAACTTGTGAGCAAAAATTTGATCAAAAATATCTGAACACGCTTCTACGCCGTTAACAATAGAATCGTATTGAGAGATATTTTTGTTTCACGGACCCCTAAAACCGAATAGCTTCCAGTGGGACTTTGAAATAAAAAAGCCATGACACATGCATGACGGAGTTTTGGTAGGTGTGTCGAGTGCTTATGAATTGCCTTTTTGTCGGTTTTTAAACGTAATTAAATAGTGTGTTGCCGTACTTGGCCAATTTTAATCGAATACTTAGATACCGTTGATATTAAATTATTTGGATTGGTTTGTCAAATACTGCTGTAATATGGCGGCGGCTTGTTTGTAGCAAAACATAAAGCGAGTATATAGTAAAATTAAACGAATGAAGTCTGAAATTTAAAAGATAACAAGACGAGTGTGACATATTATAAGAAATCATGGTTATTCGAGATTTTACTTTTTATAATACCTACTGTATCTCCTTATATAATAAAGCTTATGCTTGCGACTTAGTTTAAGGTATTTAAGTATCACGTGGGAACTGGCTAGCTTTTTTTCGATAAAATTGTCTTACGTCATCCTTACAGGTTCAAACTATATCCATACCAAATTTTCTTTCAATCAGTTTAGCGATTCAAGCGTGAAGAGGTAATAGACAGACAGACAGTTTTAAATATAAAGCTACAGTGAGACATTAAAATTAGTGCAAAAGTGTGGATTCATCGTTTAAAACTCTACTACAATCATCCGGTAGTTATATTCTATTCTTAATTCTTACTATTATATTTCCTAATGGAGACTGTTGAAATCCCAGACAGTTATATACGAAGCCACCACGTGCCACAAATCGCACAGTGAGCTATACATTTGTATTAAAACATCAATCTAACAATCAGATTGGTTTCAATATATCTCGGTTGTAAAGCGCGCCGACAGTTCAATAAATACTTGCACGAATGGCTCTCTGTTGTAAAATAAATAAGACAGGCAATCCGATGTCCGTGTGGTTTCTGACCAGTGGTGAGCTACAGCGAAGCGGGATTAGAGGTTTAGTGCAAATAACCTTTGGTCTGCAATAAACGTCGAGAGTGCAGATATCTGAGGTATTAATAATGTATGACAATAATAACCTGTGGCGTAGATTAATGCCCTGGGGAACTCTGTACGTTTTGCATAAATCGAGACTCTCTGAGTTGCAGCAATGATGGCAGATTTATTTTATTTGTTTATCACTATGTCTGCTTTAAATAAATAAAGATTTTATGTCGTCTTTACGTACTTCTCATATTTTGTTGCATAATACACACTACATAAAGCGTAAAATAAATAACAAAAAGTTCGCACTACTTTTACTCACCTAGAAAAATTTAAACAGAACCTTTCCTTTCACCATTTCAGTTAAGGTTTTATGGCGTAACGTATCAGCAAAATCGAATGGAATTATAAAATGAATTCTCATTCCAAGTGTTCAGCAACAGAAACCAGACATTTCCCTGGCGAGCTGAGCGGCCAATAATTGAAAATTCTCCATCATCTGTCTGAGTATTTTTAAACTATACAGTTGAAAAAGAAACATCTTATAGAGAGAGAGAGAGAGAGGGAAACATTTATTTACACATATTCGATACACATGAAAATACATTAGATGGAAAGAATAAAAATAACATCGAATAGTATAAAGTGGGCCCCACTCAGCATAATGTTACGGCAAGCCGCAACGCTGTTATTCAGTGGGACCCATTTTAAAACTAAAGCATAAAAAAACATACAACACACTATGACAACACGAACGCCAGCGGAAAGAAGTTCGCAAAGCAACTTTCAATCCGGAAGCATATATCTCAACACTCGATCAGTTTAACCATTTTCGAAACATAGCTTATTTTAATGTATTTTATGGTTCCAACTTCCAAATCAATTCATTACTTAGAATCGGAATTAAAATCAATTGCCTTACTAGTTGTATTTGGATTATAAATATTTTTTTCTCAAATGCCAGGAAATTTTAGTTTTCCATTTGAAAATAGAGCATGGAAAGTGCGTAATTTTTTTTTGATCTGAAACATTAAAAACAAAAACAATATTTCCCTACCTAGGAGTTTAATAAATGTATAAATCTATTATTTGTCGCTTCGCTTTTTGAAACTTCAAATGTATAATTATTTAATGTAAAATTGAGTTTGTTTGTTTGTTAGTAATATTTCATCACGGATACTAAACCCCTAGGAAATAGAATTTAAATGTAATTTATTCGGTTTTCAACGAGGGGTAACGGATCGTCCTAACAGTTGGGCAACAATTAGTAAGGAAATAATAAATACTACAGGAATTTTATGAAGTTGGTGAGGGATACGTTTAGGTATTGAAATCTATGTTAATTAAAGCCGCTGGGTTACCGCATTTCAGTAAGCAGATAATTAGTTTAACCCGTATATACGCCTAAATTCGATAGCAACTTTAAACTTAGTTTTTAATTCACATAAAGCGTTATCAATCGACATTTTGATGTGGGCTAGCTCATTACCATAATAGAAAAATATAACACTGAGTAGCTTGTTGCTATGAGGGTAATTTGCATTAAAGATCGATTAAAATGCAAGGCGTAAACCAGGCAAAATAAATAAGTACTCGTATTTTATTTGCATTTTGTAATCTAATATTACTTTATTTTGCTTTTAGGGTTGTGTCAATTATTTCAGAGTGCGTAATACTAGAACAAATTTTCGTAAATGCATTGCAACTATAAAGTAATAAAACTTAGCATTTCAATTAAATTAATATAAAGCGTACATCAAACATTGACATTTAATTGATTTATTGCTGGAACGCACTAAATGATTTTCTGATATACACAACAGAAAAAACCTACTCAGAATATAAGAAATATTAATCCAAAGCGTTGCAAATGCATTTAAATAGCCAAAAGGAAATAAAGTGTTGTAATTAATGGTATAAAGAGGGTAAACAAGATTTCATGAGTACATGGAATATTCCAGGTGCTGCAAATGAAATTTGCAAAAGCTAATAAGGCAATTAATATAAATGTACCTAGTTATTATTTTCAACTAACAAGGAACGAAAGACAGGGTCTCCGGAAACATGCCGAGACTGACCGACGGGTCGGTACCAAAAGTTTATGGAAAAATAAGATAAATTATAACAATAATGTTACTAGAATGCGATGATAAATCTACAAACATTTCACATAAGATAATGAGTAAAACAAATTTCCGGGGAACCCTGCCGGGGTTCGGGGAAATATTTAGAAATTAGATATTTAATTAATGTGAAATAAGTGCAACGGTGTGCTGTGCTAGGTTTAAAAACAACAAGGCAGCTGCATTAGCTATGCAAAGAAAGAATATAATATAATTTGACCAGGTGGCAACCGAAACCCTACCCTCGCATTTTGGGAAAAAAGTAAATGCAAGAATTACTTACTTTTTAGAGGAAAAACGTCCTGCCGGGTGTTCCAATGTGACGATTGTCAACTCCTTGTGCCGGACAAAAGGGTGATTGCGTTTGCCACAGTCGCCGGACGCAATTTACGGATGCTGTAATATGCAAGAAAGAAACTATTTAATACACGGTCGGCGGCAAATAAATTTCGATGTAACGTGTAATTTAAGGTACTTACCAGGTTTCTATTTGCCGATCGACACTGATTTTGTTAGAAATACGGTACTATGAGGCGTATAGTCACACCTTTTACGGGTGCTGAAATACAAAATAAAAACTGTTAAAAGCCGACAACGATTAAGAAAATTGCTAGCCACGCAGCCAATCGCCGAGATACTTACAAGGGAATTTTGAACTCCGGTACTGAACAATGTAATAGTCTCGAAATATCGAAATTCGGAAATAAAATGCCTCGTAATGGCGTGACCATTGGTTTTTATCGCCTAGAATTCGTTTAGGTCGACAATTCGATGAGAGTTGCAAGTTTACAAATGCCGGAAATTAGGGAAATCAAGGTACCATTTCGCCCTAGCAATTTGTATTCTTAAGAAATAATAAAAAGAGGAAATTTGGCCATAACAATGCGGGCTGGAACCCTGAAACGATTAATAAATTGTCAATAACGACGAGGGAAACAATAACACCTTAATTTTTGTAACTAATATTTAATAACATACTAATGTTACAACCCGACTTCACTCATCAATCAGAAAACTCGAACATACGCCTGGCAACACTTACCACAGATTACGCAAATATGAATATTTGTGTATAACGGGTGTTACAATGCCTCAAACCTGTCATGAATGTCAAACTAAATGACAGGTCCGCCAACATACCCGATGCAATTGCCATAAACAAATAGATGTTGTGAGGACGGACCAATGAATTAAACGTCACTTCTACTCCACACTAGATGGCGGTTTAGCGTAGTTGATAGCAATGCAGGAACAATCCGGTAAGTGTTTGGACGTTAAAAATAATTATACATTACAACCTCCGCAAAGTAACGCCTGATTCAATAAACTATTATAAGTATGTTATTCGTTGTCTAGTATCCATAGTAAAAGCTTTGCTTAGTTTGGAACTAGGTCAATTAATTGGTGTCAAGTGTCCCATGATATTTATTATTATTTTTTATTTATTTTTGGGAACTACCATGGGAATGCAATAAAAATTCTAGAATTATAATTTGACTGCCAAATTAAATGGTTTATAATGAGCGAAGCTGCCCACGGTGAGAAGTTATATTTTTTTAATAAATAATTAATTGAATTGCAACTTTATTTTGCGGTGGTCCACATAAATAAACTACAAAAACAACCGAGCGAGCAAAGATGAAAAAAATAAAATGAACTACCAACAATTACTTTTTAACCCCCAACGCAAAAAGGAAGTTTGACCGCTATGTGTGTCTGTGTGTCTGTCTGTGGCACCATAGCTATTAAACGGGTGAATTGATTTGAATGCGGATTATTTTATTTGAAAGCAGGCTTTCTAGCAATGGTTCTTAGACATTTTTTATCAAAATCAGTTCAGCTTTTTTTGAGATATTGAACTTTGAAGTGACAATGTCGGGGGTTTTCCAACTCTTCGTTGGTTAGGTTTGGTTATCCACACCCGCAACCTTATAAAACCTTCACACTGTAAGAACACATACATCACACAAACCCAATCATCACTAACACCACACTACACTGCCATGTTTCGACCTCAACCAGAGTTCATCCTCAGAGGAACACAACCATTCACAGTACTACCAGATGTTTGATTCAGCCCTGAACGCCTGATTCAATTAATTATTGAAAAAATTATAGTTCGTGTTACTATGCAGCTGTATACTCATCAAAATATCCCTGAAATTCGGCAGCGGCACTTCCAAAAGTCCAACTTCGAGGCGCTGTTCAAATTTGCTGATTTTTACATCGGATAACCTCTACTATTGGTCGAGCGACTTCTGTTGATTTTCCCCGCTCCATTGTTAGACTAGTAATAACATTTGACCTGTTCAACGCTGTTTTTTTTTTCCTTTCCATATTGACACGAAGTAAATTAGCTACGGCTTATACACATCAAGGGAAAACTTTATATTTTTTGATAACCTTGTTTACTCGTAGTGGTGAATTAATTTAAATCAAAATAAATGTTGTAAGCAAATTTCGACCCAATTCCAATAACGCGATTGGATTGATTTGAAATCCAGTAAATATTTTTGACGACCAGATGGCCTAGTGGTTAGAGAACCTGACTACGAAGCTTGAGGTCCCGGGTTCGATTCCCGTGTTGTGGCAGATATTTGTTAAATAAATGTATTTAAGTATGTATCTTTATCTATACAATTATATTTATCCGGTGCTTAGTACCCATAACACAAGCTTCGCTAAGCTTACTTTGGGACTAGGTGAATTGGTGTTCATTCATCTGCTAATTAGCTCAAACTACTACGCTGCCACGGCTTTTTTTATTTTTATATAAATTATAAAAATATATGTAGAAACTTATTTATTTGCAGCTGTTCACACCTGATCGCCTTTGTCTTAGACGAAGATTTTACTTGATGCATTAGAGCATAAAAAGTCATTTTATGTCGCCTAGATCCAGCATAAATACGAACATTACGAACATGAGAAGTGAAAAAGATATTTTATTCATAGTACTGAAAAAATATTACAGATGGCATTTTGTGCTACCTTTTAACAGTGTTGATTAGTATTCCCTTCATTTAAATTTACTGATCACTAAGTACAGCACGTTTAAAAAAGGGTAAGTAACAAAAGGTTCAAAATACGGGCCGGGTCCTATTCAGAAAATGGAGATAAAATGGCGCCCCTCCGAGTGACGCAACATTGAATGGAACCTTTTCTAACTGGGCTGTCCTATCTTTTGGACTTTCGATAAAAACGTCACCCCGGGTCCTATATTTGGGAAGCTCCGAATTGATAATGCATTTTGCGTCTCTATTTATTTTAAATACAAGTAATTTTTGTGAGTGAAAAAAGTATTTACTTACCGTACTTAAATAATCTTTGGAAACCGTGGTGGCCTATAGTTTGACTTATTGCCTCTCGAGTTTTTCGAAATTTTTGTGCGAAATTACATTTGAAATTTACCGCGATCTTTACGGTGAAGGAAAAAATTAGTGAGGAAACCTGCACAAACCAGCGTAGAAATGTAATGGTGTATGTGAAGTTCCCAATCCGCACTGGTCCCGCGTCGGAACAACGGCGCAAGCTCTCTCGGTCTAATAGGAGCCCTGTGCCCTACAGTGGGACGTATATAAGCCGAGATGATGTACTTAATTAATAAATTGGAACCCATTTTTATTTATATCAAGCTTTAGTCAATATTATTATTTAGCCTATTCTGTCCCACTGCTGAGCAAAGGCCTCCCCCAATACTTCCACTGCTCTCTGTCCCCTGCATACAAGGGCCAGTCAATATACCTAATAAAATCCTTGCTAATACTATTATTAATGAGCACCTTATAAAAGTTAATCAATCGCGGTAAAATATATCCCTTAATAAATATATCCTAACTAATGAGTGAATCTATAAATTACCACTCATTCTTATTCATTTCGTTAATTTTATGTCATTAATGAAAATAATTTCCCATTTAAAATGCTGATTCCGATAATACGACTTCACTACGAAATAAAATTTTAACCGACGTCCTCTAAAGTGCAATGCGTTATGAATCGAGTCAATTTGATGCGGTTGCATTGTACCGCAGCTATTTAGTTTGCACTCAGTCATCAAATGCGTTTATTAACGAAATGTTACTGGTTGTCACTAAATTGAATGCGGTACTTTATTTAACAGCGACTTCGCACGCGTAATCTATTCGATCCGGTACATACAATTGAAAGTCTGGGATTTTACAAAAAATCCCGTGGGAATTCCCAAAAAGTACATCGTGGTTTTCGTTGACGTTGCATTAACAAGCATGCCAAATTTCATGACTCTAAGCCCAGCTGTTCTTGTTTTGAGATTTTATTCCTATCTCGTCGGAATATCGGGATAAAAGTAGCCTATGTGTTATTCCAGATGTCCAGCTATTGACATACCCAATTTCCTCCAAATCCGTCCAGCCGTTTATAATATTAGTAGGATGTCTCTTTTTTTAAACAGGGTTTTTCGTGGTTGATACTTTTTTTACTTTTAATTAACCAAGAAGCTCTCTTGCGACTTGTTTTAACACACTTTTAATGATCACTTTGTCTTGACATTTGATACGTTTTAGGACTTAAATGATTAAATTTTAAAGAAATCACTTATCACAAGAAATATTCACATTTCGAGTTAAACAAAACTGTTTTATACTAAGTACTGCTTAGTAACCGGCTTATATTTGCAAAATAACTGTAGGTATCTAATTAATTTTTGATACAGTTTTATTATTCCTAAATCCAACACCATTTCCACTTGACGTCGTTTTTCATGAAAAGCTCTCATAAATCCCTCGCTGTATTAGGTATTAAAAGTTGATATTTTTCGAAACTAGTTTAGGCATTTTGTAATAAATAGAAGCTTGGTGATTGATGACCGGGCGCCGCGTGAGTGCCATGAAATGAGATGCAGCGAAATATACAAGCTATAGTTCACATAATGTATGGACACAGATTGTTTGTTTTTAAAATTCCTTACATTTTGAGGCTCAATAGAAAAAAAAACTAACCTTTATTGGACTATACCCTTTCATTTCTTATAATTTTATTTGTCATACGAGTTACGGGCCATAACGTTCATTTGCCATAATATTAGACGCCATAATTATTGAGTGTCATAAGAACAGTATTTAATCAGCACAAGGACATCTACTGACTGTATGACATAGGCCTCTCCCACAGACCTCCAATTGTTTTAGTTAGAAGCGCAACCATCGTCAATCTTCAGCTTTAACCAGTGGCTATAGATTTAGTTAACACATATTATATTCGATTTTTTTTAAGCTAAACTGCAACAGCATCCGCTAAGCAATGCCTCGTTATCCTACGGGATAAAAATTTAATGAGTCCCACGAACATTTTAAAAAGCATCTTTTCGAAAACATCTTTTTAAAAACAACCCGCAAAATACCGCAACATAAAATCTCTTATTACAGAAATGTCGCCTCTCGCGTCGTTAAGGAAATGAGTTACGTACACATACACTATAAACAGAGTATGTGGGTTGCATCGCATTCAATTCCGTGCTTTTTAATTATATGGGTAAATCCGTGCGAGTTTGCTTTTTAAAACGTTTTTTAAAGCTTTTGTGTTGGTTTAATCTTTGTTTGAATGTATGTCGTATTTTGGGAGAAAATCAAAAACATTATTATGTACGTTCGATAACTAGGCTTTCCATTTTCTTAGGTTACAAAATTTAATAATCAACTTAAAATAAAATGAGACTTCGTGCGTTTTTAGTGGGTATGCTTCCTAAAGTGAGAGAGCCCCACTTTTCCACTATGGCCTCTCCAGGCCAAACCGTATACGTAAAGCTTACATCTTCAAGAAATGGTTAGAATTGCGTCAAGGCGCGAAGCGCTTTACTTAAAATCGAAGATAAACGAATAAAAGTGGTGAATTTGTCAACTCAGTGTTACAAATTTGGGACATGTTCGACTTTGTACACCTTTTTCTCTTATTTACTGTTATTTTCATGTTTTTATACCGCGCAAATTTTCTTCCATACAACCCTGACAATCTCCTGACAATAACGAACACAACTAAAAAATATTTAGCGGAATCGGTCCAGCCGTTCCCGAGTTTTGCGCTTAGCAACACATTTTACGATTCATAACTAACACAGATAAAAAGTCATACAATACAATACTATTTAACTAACACCGATCCAAATCTAATATTGTCCTCACAAATTTCTGAACGCTCTAAACCTTCAACACTTATCTACCCTACGAATTAACATCACTATCTAGTTATATCATTATGTAGATATTTTGTTATCTAACAGCTAACTTACCTGATACAGGAGATTTGTACAGACTGAGTATAGGCTCCGACATCAGGGGGCCGCTTGGCTCTGTGGAGAAATGAGTTTGTGGAGAAATAGAACATGGATAAATCAACCTAAATAAGCCATTTTGTGAGGTGTCAGTGGAGTGGTTATTTAATTACTCTTTATTTCTTTACTTACTTTGTTTTGTTAACTTTTCTTTTTGATGAATCGATAGTCAAATTGCAGATATTAGGCAATGGTTCCTATCGTTTTTTTATCAGAAAAGTTCGTATATATCGTGCTCTCTAAATTGACTTCAGTACCTACCCATCGTACAGCCGTAAATTTTTCATTTTGATATTTGACACTAAATAATAAAGTTATATTTTAATCGATACAAGAATATCACTCATTTAATACGGTATTTGACAACTCCTGAATTTGTCATGTCTTATATATTATTATGAAAATATATGATATACAGCGAGTGTTTAGCGAAGAAAAAACTTAAATCGGTTGAAAATTGGGTTTATAGAGATTATTTGACAAATAGATTTACCTGTCTTTTTCTCAAACACTTTACTCTATGCAGCAAGTACTCGTATGGCGCTACTTGCGTGTGACGTAATACGCAAGTATGTCTTTCTCTTTAAACCTTTATTACTTTGTTATTTGTAAAAGCAGCATAAGAATTATTTCTCTATTCGATAACAGGTATTGTAATTTTTTAATTTATAAAACACACACAAACATCACGCCTGTATTTCCAAAATGGGGTAGGCAGAGCACACGAAACGTTACCGTTTCGGAGCCACTTTTAGCAATTTTAGGGTTATAAAACATAATTATAAAAATAGTCCAAATACCGTATTGGTATACATTTTAGATGCCGTCGTATTCAGATTGAGATCTGACTTTTTCCGATGGAAATACGTCTGTAATAGTATTACCACTTTCGATTTAATTTAATGTCACATCCGGTTCGACGACCAATATTTCGTATTTTGTTCTTTATTTAACCCCGATGCCATCTTAATAAATGCTGTTGGCAACATTATTTACTTTTGAATAATTGAATGATTTGTTTTTATCAATTTAAACCTTTATCGATCGACGTCAATGAAAACTTTACCTCTTTAGTAAGGCTTAGACCAAGAATAAAATATAATTAATTTTATCGGACGGCCCAAATACATAGGAGTTAATTTGAAGATTAAAAAAAATATTAACAAAAAAAAGTACATTCTTTTTGCCAATTTATTGTATATTTTTTTACACTTTACTTGAATTTGTCATTTAGCTTACTTAATTATGCCTACTGAATTTCGAATCAAAGACGAGAGTGGATCAATTTCGACTTTCAATATTTGAACTCACAAACGTACTACAAACTAACACGGCAAGTTATAAAAGCTTGATAAAAGGAAATCCTATGAGGATCATTTTCGTTTGCCTGAATAAAGTCACACTATAATAAACATGTGATTTATGCGCAGCGTCTAAGTAAAAACTTGGAGACTGACTTATTAAGATTAAACATGACATGTGCTACAAATACTGAAACAGCAAACTCTCCAACAAACAGGCGTATAAATAAAAAAAGGTTATTTAAAACGAAATAATTCCAGCAAGTTTCTTGGCAGTGACCAGCAGATGTACTCTCGGCTATTAGCGGAGTCACTTGCGAGAAATAAACGAAAGAGTTGCCGAAATATCCTCAAAATATTACCCGTCGTGTTGCCAGTACGCAAAAATTTCCCCAAAGTGATGGTAGTTTCGAGAGAAGTGGTAACTGTGCTAAATAATGTGCTAATTACTAGTGTATCAAACCTCGAAATTATAATTTTATCACTCAGACTATTTCAATCAAATTGAAGTCAAATTAACAATAAAAGAACCGTGCTAATTGAGATTGAAAATCTCATTTAGGGGTAATTTACACTGACACTAGCAACGCTGATAACCATTTTTTATATTTTGGTATCAACGTTGATAAAAGTCAGCCAAGAACATATCGGACTTCATACATTTAGAGTTTCGTACTAAATGTAGATTATACCGACCGACCGGATGGCTGAGTGGTTAGGGAACCTGACTACGAAGCTTAAGGTCCCGGGTTCGAATCCCGGCCGGGCAGATATTTGTATGAATAATACGAATGTTTGTTCTCGGGTCTTGGATGTTTTATATGTATTTAAGTATGTATTTATCTATATAAGTATGTTTATCCGTTGCCTAGTGTCCATAGTACAAGCTTTGCTTAGTTAGGGACTAGGTCAATTGGTGTCAAGTGTCCCATGATAAGTCTAGAAACTTCCGTACTCATTTGACAACAAAAGTAAGTACATATAACAGGAATATTAAAACGGATTTATCAACGTTGTGCAATGAGACTTGGGCTTTTGTTAATCCTGAATTTACACTAAAAAAAGATTTACTAATACTAAGGTCTACCAGTAGCTAAAAGTTAGATGATGTCTTAGAAAACCACTTTTGCAATATAAGCATACCTAATTTTGGTTCCTAATCAGTACATTTTGGCTAAACGTCAAGTAGCAAAACTAGTTCAGCTATCCTTTTTTTTTCAGTGTAGGTATTCTGATTCAATCACAGGTTATTTATTTCCGCCACTGGCAACACTAATAGCACTCTTGTATTGGCATTGCGCCTAGGCAGAGATTTGTTATTACTGCACTGGGGCTCCCCGATATCATGTTCTTTTATTTTAACGGTGCCAACCGGTTATAAAGAAAGTTTCAGGTGAATTTGCGGCATTAAAACTTCTTCTGATAGTCACTAGTTCTTATTTAAAAGATGATTAGGTTAAAAATAAAATTAACTAAAATAAAGTTTAAAGCAAATACATACTTTGAAATTAAATACTAATAAACGCCGTCGTAGCCTAATGGTATGGTACTTATTTGATCTTGCCTCTCAAGCAATGAATTGTGGATTCAAATCCGGGCTCGCACATCTGCACATCATCATTCATGTGCGAAATTCAATTTAAAATTTACCACTAAGTATACGGTGCAGAAAATATGTGAGGAAACCTGCACAAACCCGCATGAGAACTACGGGCCAAGACCTCTCATTCTGGAGGCCTGATGATGATGATGATGATGAAATACTAAACAAGTAGTCATGAATCAAAAGCAACTGAAGTAGTCCATAGTAAAATATTATTTAAAGAAAATAAATATTTCAAGTTAATTTTTTAAGACTGAAACGCGATGAAAATCATATTTTTGAAACTATTTCGTCACTCAATGAAAGTATTTTCTTTGTGTTTGGCCTGTAACTTGTTGGTACGTGCTAATTTTTTTGCTGAAATGGCAATGTCGTCATGAAAATAGCTTCCATCCTTCCATCTTCTTATTTATTATAAGAATAAAAACCGAAAATAAAGCGGTACGAAATCAACTTTAAAAGTAAGATTGTTAATTATCTTTTAATTAACCTAACACAGCTAACAACACCTAAAACAGCCCAATCCTATGGTAGAGATGATTTCTCCAGAGCTTGAACGGAATGAACGAAACGAGTGTACTCGTAAGTCATGGTTCCAATGATTTTATTTCGCAAAGAATTTCACAAAATTGGTGTCCAAAAAAAATTAAGTTGCATATAAGCGTTCAAGTGAAAAATGTGCGATTAATATCCTACCTAAATTTTAGATAGCAAAAAGTTTAATATCATATAGTTTTCGTTCCAATTGTTATTAAATCTCTGTATATAATCTAGTCTTTGTAACACACACATGGATACTGACATTTACTCGTTTATTTTATTCGTGCCGGCTGGTTAAACTACCTATGACTTGTTTAATTAATAACTGTTTTTTTCTAAGTAAAACATAATTAATATACAATTCCACTGGCAATTTGTGTCAAGTAAAAACCTACTGCTTGATAAATAAACAATGAAAAAAGAGATTATGATCTCAGTACGCAATGATGTAAAAAGTAACGATTTTTGTGTAAATCAAAAATCAGTGCGGCCAAAAACTATGTTGGCTTCGGTTTTTAAAATTACTTTTTTTTTTACGTGATTTGACTTACATTTTACCACAACGCCACATAATTTATTTTTTGTTTATTAGTAACCTCTGAAACAAGCGGCGGAAGAAGCGCCTACAAAGAATCTCCGCCAGTCTGAGGCCGTCGCACAATTCAAGCAGGTATTTTTCAATTGAAATAGCTTTTTAGTCGGTATTTTTCTTATTCAAAATACTAGACGCCCCGTAAGGCCAGAGTACCGTGTTTTATTAAAATACTTTAAATATTGTTTGTTTTCTTTCACTTTTTTATTCTATTATAATATCATTTGAAGATTTACTTATATATTGATTTGAAAATTAAAGACACTTTTATTATTAGCATTAACTGTGAATTCGTTTATGTTGATTGCTTTTTTTTTATCCAACCACAGACCACTAACACCTCCAATGTGCAAGCGAAAGTGACATATTTCCCACTCACCTCTACAAATGAGAGACATCGAGACACTGTCACTGTTCCTTAAATATTAAATACGTATATTTGTGTTTCACTTAAAACTAGTTACACTAGCGCAACTACGCACACTAAGCTGTACTATTTAGAATTTCGCGTTACCAACTATATATCACTAATTACAGGCATGAAGGCGATTAATAAAAACTTTGTACTGGCGAGCCCTATATATCGGAATGGCACTAAAAAGACACTTTTAAATGTTCACTTCAAATTATAGACATCAAAAATTTAACTAAATACACCGAATTATGTTATTTTCGTCATAAGGTGCATGTCATAGTGCGTTGGTTTTGTTTACGATTTGGTCGCGCGGGCAGGCGACGGGTCGCGCGGTTAGGTGCCGTGGAGGCGATGGACTGGAGGTTGGTGACGAGTCAACACAGCCTCGCGGCTCGCGCGTGCGCCCCAGCCCGGCTGAGGCACGTGGGCTTCCACAACATAACCAGCGATAAACGAGTACGGGACGCATGGCAAGTGTTAAGAGCGAGGCTGAAAGTATCGCAAGTTTGTAAAAGATAATATAAAATCGTAATCGCTCAACCGTGATAATGATAATCACACAAATTATTGAAAATGTTACGAGTATATCAGATTCAGTACCAAGCAACCGGAAATCAGGTTCTCCTTTTCGCACGCAGTTTTTGCTACAAAGCGGAAAAACGCTGCTACTGGTTACTATCGTAACGCGTAGCGATATGTGGTCGCGAATGTGGCAAAGGCAAAAGGTCTTACATATAATATAGTGATCTCTTTTTACGTCTCTCAGCTGCACACAGTCAACTCTCACAATAAGAGGAATTGAGTGTTAATTCGTCACATACATATTCGAATTGCTTATTTTCTTAATTATTGTGCAGCTACCACGCATAACTGCTGCGTCCTTATAGTGGAAATATGAAAGTAGGTGTTTAGTCCATCCATCCGTTCACCTCTGTATTATATTTTGATTAGTATTTAAAGTGGAGGTGGAGGTACTACATCTTGACTTACGATTCTTGCGTGACATTTTGAAACAGTTGTGTGGAAATTTTTGAAAAACATTTCTTAGTTCGTTCTTCTATGAGTCTGTAACTAGGTGATTCCGGCAGTTTTTTCTATCAATCAGTCTTTAACTATCGTTATTCTTACATACAATACATCTAAGTGATACATCATAAGCTGATAAATCTTGCTTTTAATGTCTAAACTAGGTTAGATTTTTCTTTCCGTAATGTATTTAGCTATAAACAGAAATCTAGAATGGTCTAGATTCCACTCTACGAATAGTACCGGAGAAGAGCGAATGCCAGACAATCTTAATTAGTTTATTTATTTGCTAACAAATTTAACGTAGAAACTTTACGTATTTTTAAATTATTCTTTTTTACTTGGTAAATAGGGAAGAAGGCATAGATTAAATGAGGTGTTACTATGTGTATCGCCTATTGTAAGGCCGGCAACGCACCCACAGTCCTAATAATGTTGTAGGTGTCCATGGGCGGCGGTGATCAGTTACCATCAGGTGACCCACCTGCTCGTTTACCAGCTGATCGATAAAAAAAACTAATAAAATTGATGTCTCTCTTATTAGCGTGTTAGTTACGTTGTTCAATCAAACTATCGATTTTTGATCATCATTATCGTCATTTCCAGCTTATACTCGTCCCACAGCTGGGCACAGGCCTCCTCTCAGAAAGAGAGCGTTTGGGCTGTAGTTCCCACGCGGGCCCAGTGCGGAATGGGAACTTCAAAAACACCATTGAATTGCTTCGCGAGTTTATGTGACGATGAAAATAAACTAATATTATTAAATAAATGTTGCTGGAAATTCCTTAGTTTGTCAGATACACGGAATTAACTAATGCTACGCAAATTTGTTTTATCCCCGACGATATCTTATACGAAAAGCGCCAGTTAAATTTTTAGAAAATAGATCGGGTGGGATGAGTATAGATATCAGCCAGTATTTGAGCTGGCACTTTTCAGGTATTTTTCAGAAAAATATTGTGCAGCTAGCTACGTTTTAAATTTCTAAAAGATAAAATCTTAAACAAGGATGTTGACGAAACCGACGCAGATGGCAAGATTTGTTGATCAAAGAAGAGCTGATCGAGCAACGTGTCCCGAAGAATAGACAACAACTATGAAAGAAAAGTTTTTGAATAACGGGAAAAATATTTTATAGACGTATATTTTGAGTGTACTACGTATGTAAGTGGACGGCTAAATTGGAATAGAATTTCAAGACTCTCGGACGTAAAATCCCAAAGTCTTAACCGTCAAGTCGAGTAACAAAATTTTGTATGGATAAATCATCATACAAGCGAAGATTTTTCGACAAGTGAAATATCGCTAGATGGCGTTAGTATCGTGAGTTCCATTTCACGTTACACTCTTGCATGTACTTGCCTCATTTATTTAACCAATCTCGTGACACAAATTTCAAAGTTGTCAATGCGCCGGTATACCTTTACTTGCCCGAATTTCATGTGACATAATATTCAACTGCTATAATATAGTTTCTTATAAATTCATTTACACTACTCATTGTTTACTATATTAATCAAATGACAGAATCTATGTTTCCCATAATATTAATATCAATAATTTAATTTTTCATAATCATTGTAATCCGTAGTATCACATGCCATACCTAATTTCATTGGCCATCTATGTAAATGGCGATTATCGACACTACTGATAAATCCCATACGTTAAACAACCCTTTGAATTGGGTAAATTTTACCCACATAGGTTAAGTTAGGATAGAATTGCAACAAGGCGCCAAGCGCCTCAACTACGCGGAATAGGAGCTCCGCGTAGCGGAGCTCCGTCATCATTAATTACAGTCGTTCAGGCCCCTAACAGACTCAGGTTAGGTTAGATGTTCAGAGGAAGAAGATAATACATAGCCAAGATGGATTCAGAAAGAAACACTATTTAGTATGACGTTTGAATATTCTATTAAATAATATTATTGCACTTTATAATATAGAAATCAATGCGTATTGCATTATTTGTATCATTGTTGCATCTAATTTTCGCGAAAATATGAATATATCAAATAAATTTTCTAGTAAGCGAAATATTCGGGTAAATGAATTTTCGGACATACGAAATTCGGGCAAATTAAATTATAGCATATAACTTAAAAAAGGCCTCCTCAATGGTTTTCAATGGTTACCGCAAGCGAACTCGCAGTTAAAGGTTACTAAGTAATATTATAAAATGTGAGTATATTTATTTGCTTCTTTAAGCTTAAAGTAACACCATCAAATAGTGATGCAATTTGGTATAATTTGAGACCCAAAGAAGGATATAGGCTGATATTTCGCCTGTCGGAAAACCCTCATTGACCTTGAGAGTGGATGGATGCAAACTCAATCAATGTATTTTATCTTGTGTACATCTCTATCTCTCTCTCTTTCTCTATCGCTCCAAATACCAAAGACTGTTCGTTGTTTTTCTTTGGAGCTACATTGATTGGTCATTTTCCGACTGTTTATGATGATGGTGAAGGTAGCCATAAAAAGTAACCTTATTACGTAACAACCAACGTCGCAGGGCAGTGTTAATACCGTATTAACTTTCCTTCTTGCCTAGAGTTACCATATCTCATAATATGCCATGGAATTTCAGGAATTTTAGACTCTTCGGGAGTAATCCAAACCGAAAAGTTGGAAGGATTTTTAATTTTTTTAAGAGTATAGCGTAATATTTGTAAATCTTTTTCTTGAAAAGTTACAAAATGAAAATTAGAAATCAACTTTGATAGAAAGAAAAAAATACATTATTCCGCTGTGTTAATTAAGGAAACAGCGCAACTTCTCGGATTATAAATTTATTTCGCACCTATTCTTTTTGAGAACAATTTGGCTTTTAATACTGACGTGTTGTAAATCAAAATCATATTTTTCCGGACAATCCATTAAAAAACTATTATTCTATTTAATTGGCTGCCAGACAGCCAACACGCTGACATAGCTATACAATCTATGTAATAATATGCATACCAAACTTTAACTCTATGCGATTACTGAAAGTCATTGTACCTAATCATGTGATCTTAATGGCGCAAATAAAATTAATGAAGAAATCGTGAAGGAAATCTGTATTTGCGTCAAATTCTCGGTATTTTTTGGAAGGACATCATGCTTTTATTCCGGTATTTTAGTTTTTTCGCTTGGCAACGCCGTCCTCGCCTGCCCTTTCTGACCCATTAAGGGATTTAAAGTCGGTAACAGTTCTCAGCGAGTGCTTACGCGGCGCGCCCTTTCCAAATTTTAATTAGATGTTCCGCGGTTTGCTTTTTCGTTGCTGCGTACTTTTTGTACTTTTGGATTTTTTTCCTCGTAAACACATGGATACACCGAGGCCAGTGGGAATGGAAAAAAGGAAGACGACGGTTCGATGCGAGTAATATAATCTTTCTAATATTATAAATGCAAAATTTTGTATGTGTGTGTGTGTGTGTGTGTGTGACCGGATAGCCACGTGATTAGAAAACCTGACTATGAAACTTAGGGTCATGGGTTCGATCCCCGATTAAGGCAGATATTTGTATGAATAATACAACTTTTTTCTCGAGTCTTGGACGCTTATACTTAATGTATTTAAATATCTGTATAAATGTGTTTATCTGTTGTCTTGTATCAGTAGCACACACTTTGATTAGTTCGGGAAATTCATCTGTTAAAAGTAGGTACGAGTAGCAGATGTTTTCAAATAAAACATACCTAGTATACTTTTATCCCGACATTCTCACAAAATCCAAACAAAATTCCAAAATCCTAACCGCCAACATTTATTTTGTTCGTCATACATAAGTTTAATAAAGCACATATATGTAATTTTTGTTTATTCCCAATGAGAATGTCAATTCTACTGCCAGACTTAATGATTAACGCAAACGAAGCCGTAAGTAAAGGCTAGTTGTTTCTATAAAAATATGTCGCAAGCACGTGTCGCAGAAAATTAACTTCATTAGTTAAATTTACATGAAATGCTAATTATAACTTTAATCCTCTGCGTGCATAGTTTTAAGGCTTAATTATACGGGATACGGGATGCATGCAAGCCTAGCTTATGCGCGATCGTAATATTTATGAACAATATAATAAAAACCAGCCAGGTGCAATAGTAGTTTGTGTGACTGTTAGGTAATGAGAAGTATTAAAATACGACTGTTTCATAACAACATCTCACAAGTTTTTTAATGCGTAATAATAATTATGGGGTGCAGGAAGATCTTAGAGTGGAAATCCTGGGGCGCGACAGGCCCGAGAGGACGTCCGCACATGAGATGTAAGGATGACATCAAGAGAATAGCCGGGTCAAGCTGGAATTAGGTAGCACAGAACAGAGAGAAGTGGTGAAAGCTGAAGGATGCCTACACCCAGAAAATGGCTAAAAAGAAGGAGGAGAGAGAGAGAATAATTATGTACAGTTTGCACTTTGCTTAGTTTGGGACTAGTCAATTGGGATCAATGGTCTCATAATATTTATATATTTTTTTATCTTTCTCTCAAATATTATACACAAATCAAATAATCCTTCGCCTCTCAAACAGAGGGTCGTGGGTTCAAACCCCGGCTCGCACCTCTGAGTTTTTCCAAATTCATGTGCGGAATTACATTTGAAATTTACCACGAGCTTTGCGGTGAAGGAAAACATCGTGAGGAAACCTGCACAAACCTGCGAAGCAATTCAATGGTGCGTGTGAAGTTCCCAACCCGCACTGGGCCCGCGTGGGAACTATAGCCCGAGCCCTCTTGTTCTGAGAGGAGGCCTGTGCCCAGCAGTGGGACGTATATAGGCTGGGATGATGATGATGATGAAATAATCCTTGCAACAAAACATTCTGAACATCGAAAATGGCGGTAAGTAGAAACTTTTCTGATGCTTATCACGCAGCCCTAGTTTTATTTAATTCAAAGACTCCCCAAACGCGGCACCAAATTACATTTTTTTCCTAAAACCATAGTAAAATAGAACAAGTATGCACACTCCGACCCTTTAGGAGACTTAACTGCCTACTCCGGCGTGGACGGTTAGGGTTGTCGATGTCTATTTTAGATTAATTAATTACCTACCGGCAAATAATTTTAGTATGAAAGTTAACTTAAAATTATCTATTATGTGTGTCTAGAGAAACAAGAATCTTTGCCGCTCTATTATTATTATTATACTAAATTTAAAAATATTATTTATAAATTCGCCGAAGTGGTGATGGCGACTGTGTACATACTACTCATGTTTCCTACACATAATACCATAGCTATATTGTTTATAAGTAGGTGTATCTATTATTTTTTTATGTGTCCTTGCACAAAACTATCACACTACACTTATATACTACTAATTTACAACTATACCTGATACAAAAAATACGTAACGTACGAGTACGCGAACGTAAAAGGTGATCATCTCGCGAAGCGAGCGCAAGACGAGTGAGCTAAAATCGAAACGTACGCCACCGACGGCAGCGCAGCTTTGACTAAAGAAAACTTAATCCTCCTTAAATTATCAGTGAGTGCGTGCGGCGGGTGCGATGTACTTTTGTTCGTAGTGAACCTACTTATTCTCTTTTACCATGCTAAAACCGACTCACGCTTGACGTTTTATATGCAGCATGTTTAAGTGTATTAACTCTGAGTTGACATTTTGAAAACAAAAATAATAAGTATGTCACCCCCCTACCCCTATCTCCTTTCCCCCTCTTATCCCCCGCCCCTATTTTCTTTATTTATTCAGCTGGTCTTGAAATTATACTTATGACAGAAAGACAGCATCACCCTTCAGATAAAGAATCCTAATAACTTCAAAACTTAAAGATTTAGAAGCTCCGCACTTTACTATGCAAGTCTCTTATTTCTGAACTTAAATTACGCTCAGCGACGAATTTGAGAAGACGCTCAAATTAAAGTACTTAATCCTATTTGCCTGACGCTAATTTCAAGACTGAAAATGTTTATAATTCAGAGGTTTCATGAGTCTTCGGACTTCTTCGGCGTAGTTGTTTTAGTACAAAGCTAAAGGCGTCTTTGATTGGCCTCTGGATAGAAATATTCAATATACATCTAGACAGTAAAATTGGTTTTAGCTTGGCAGTTTCACACATTCGAAGCACAATATTTTTTTTCTTTACTTCTCCGAATTTTTTTTCACATAATTTGAAACTTTAATTAACCCCTATTCTCAACTAATAGTAGATGAGGCCAAAGGTGTCTTACTAGTTTATTACCCTTATGCATTCCTCATACATAACAAATCTTATACTTCTTCTTCTCACTTCTTAAATTTAAGAGCTACTTTCTTGTCGGTTGAGAAATCGCCGCTCCGCACGGTCTTTGGACAGCTGTTTGACTTCCTCATACGACACGACACCCACCTTTTCCTTCACCTGGTTATAATAGGTCAATCTTGGTCTTCCTCTAGCTCGTTTTCTTTCTACAACATAACATATCTTACTATTTCTTCATTAATGACAGGCTTCTGCTTCGCGCGCTCGGCTTGCACGCTGTGATTGAAATTGTGCCTAACTCTCGTTTTCGCTTCGCTCGTCATCGTACCCAATTTTTAGGAAACTAAATCGACAGTAAAAGTGACGAATTACAATACCAAAATCTGTTTAAAGTAGGACATATTTGGCCCCATCCAGTGCTGGTTAAGTAAGACAGTTATGTACGAAGAACAAGGTGTGCAATAACAGCTTTAGCCTATAAAAGTCTTTGATTATTATCTATCTAGAAATATATACGATGGAGTCGAATTCTATCCTTTAGTAATTCGCATAAGGAAAGATGAAGCGAACCGCTATTAAACGCGCACCACAGTTATCTAAGCCTATAAGACATACAAATACTCTTCCACATATAACTACGTTATAACGCAGGCCTCAATACCGCAAAAAAGTAGAAGAAAGAGAGAGGAAGAAAAGGGGGGCGGATCCCACAGGATGTAGCTATAGAACACGTATGGCGGCAGAAAAGTAAAATAAATATATTGAGGAGAATATGGATTCTAAAGCAACGCATGAACCAATCAGTTCTATATATAATATCACCTACTCAAATGAGCCTAGCTTGACACTAAATCGAGATTATTATTTTCCAGCAACTATCCATTAGCTGCTAGAGCCGACATCTTCTTCTGCTTCTTCTTCAGCGCGTTTTCGCCCACCGTTGGGCATACGCCTCTCCAATCTTTCTCCATCCAGATCGACTATCTGTCTCTCTCTTCCAGGCCGGTCCTGCTGTCTCCACAATGTCATCGGAACATCGAACAGGCGGTCTGCCCACATTTCTTTTGCCTAGCCGGGGCCGCGGTTTGCAGAGCCGACATACATATATTCAAAACCTATGCTTAACCCAATTTTGGAGCGTAATAATCAAAACCCTTTCAATCCTCACGTATCCGTATCATATGTATGTATGTCTGTATGTATAAAGGCAAGGGCAAAGATCATCGCATCCCATTGGGCGCAATCAAGCGGCCGTCAATCAACGACTCGCCTTACTTAATTACCTTCCCTCACATGTGGGGGGAGGCCTAAATAACTAACACGAGCCACTTTAGTCCTTAGCCCGTGTACGTAACGTCGTATCTCTAACGAATTGTGAAGCTAGTTTTGTGCGACGGCGCCATTTTAGATTTTATGTTAGTTGATGGAAGGTGCAGTTTAGGTTGGGGGTAAGGGGTGAGTGTGTGAGAGTAGATGTTGATGATTTAGATCGTTTCTAGGGTTCCGTACCTGAGGGGCAACTGACAGAACCCTATTCATAATCACTACATCACTGAAAAAAAAGATTTTCTAACAGTAACAAAAAATTTGTTGCTCGTAACATAACTTGAGTGCCTACAAAACTAAGGCCTACTAGTAGCTAAAAGTTAGGTGATTTCTTACAAATCAGTTTTGCAATTTTAGCATAATTTTGGTTCCTAATTAGTAAATTTTGGCTAAACGTCAAGTAGCCGAACTAGTTCAGCTATCCTTTTTTTTTTCAGTGTTGTTTGTCCATCTATCTATCTGATTGTCTGACGCAGGGGAGTAAATCTTAAGAACTGTAGTAGCTTTGTACCTGAACTGGATGTTAGTGGTGCGGGCTAGGGCTTGAACTCACGATCCACTGCTTGAAAGGCCGTAGGTCAAATCACTAGGCCACCACAACTTCTTGTTGTTATTAAATATAACAACAACTAGTTTTCTTTAAGACACAGAAAAAAATAAATGTATCACAATACACTTTCTATCGTTGACCTTTATACTCAGTTAAAAATAAAATAGGTTACTAGCCGTTACCTACGACTCCGTCCGCGCAAAATTCGTTTATCGCTATCCCGCAGGAACTATGCAATTTTCCGGGATATAAATTTTTTTATGTCCTTCTCCGGGATTCAAACTATCTGTATACCGAATTTAATTTAAATCGGTTCAGTCGTTTAGATGTGACGAATTAACAAATAAACAAGCAACAGACTTACAAACTTTCGCATTTATAATATTAGTAGGATTCAAAACGAAGTTTCGTAGTACTTTGACTTCCTGCTACCTACAGGGGGGGAGGTCAAAAGTGCCGTGCGTTACTTTGAGAAAAGGATGCAAAGACCGTCTACCCTGGAAAAATAAATACCTACACACTCATCCGTGAAATTACATACCTCTAATATATTTTTACCAAACACGAACAAGAAATAACTTCTTTGCAACACAATGTATTAGGCTATCCCGGTCATTACTAATTTTATAATTTGAATTCGGATTTTGTTCCCCGTACCTTGATTTTAGAGAAGCTGGATATTTCGTCTCGTGATCATGGCGCAAGCAACTGTGCCGGAATATCGAACTTCTCTAAAATCAAGGTACGCGGAACAGAACTCGAATTTAAATGATAAAATTACTTATTTGTATATCAGGATATACTAATTATAATATCGTCCCGTAGAGCGAAAAGTCACCAAGTCGTAAAATGACGAAATTGGCTTTTTAATGCCATCGACATCGCATTTTTTTTCTGCAAATTTGAGTCTAATCGCTGTGTCAATAGGAGCCATAGATCCAATTTTAAAAAGTTAGTAAAATCATTATTTTGTTGTTTTTGCGCATGAATTAAAGTGAGAAATAACTAAATTACTTAATGAATTTATACCGAAAATATATCTGTCAAAGGGGTTACTTAAGTCATTTTAGTTATTTTTGCCATATCCAGTTATGGTTATGACCGAGCACTATTTTGTTTCCAAGTTCACTAAAACGACTTAGTTACCTAACGATTGCAAATTTGCTACAAAATATGAAAGCGAAAATTAACTAAGTCGTTTTATTGAGTTTTCGATCATCAAATCATGGTAATATGAGCTTTAAAGATCATGCAAATTGTCATGGATTATACGAAGGTTATGCCATTATTGTTTCTTCCTATTCGCGATTCTGCACAAAATAAAATTCCACACATCTGAATTTGATCACATGCGTAATGCTTCACAGTCATTATTTCTACGCATCTTGTTTGTTCCTATTCGCGATTCTGCACAATATAAATTCCACACATCTGAATTTGATCACATGCGTAATGCTTCACAGTCATTATTTCTACGCAATCTTGTTTGTTCCTATTCGCGATTCTGCACAATATAAATTCCACACATCTGAATTTGATCACATGCGTAATGCTTCACAGTCATTATTTTACGCAATCTTGTTTCTTCCTATTCGCGATTCTGCACAATATGAATTCCACACAACTGAATTTGATCACATGCGTTATACTTCACAACACTGTATTTTTTTTTAAATATCATACATAACCGGGAATCAAACCCGGTCGAAATTGGGGCGGAGAAATTTTTTTTTTTTATATTTCAGTCGAACCCGTTTATTATTATTATTATTTTTAGGCTGCTGCTGCCTTCGGGAAGGCCTCGCCTCAAGGTGTTCCGTTCACATAACTTAAAGCTCGCGACCATGATCATTTTTACCGCGGGAAAAGCGACTCACGCAGTCCGTTCTTTTAAATTTCTAAACGCGACTAGGAAGAAACAAGATAGTATAGAAGATATATAGAATAAAGATAAAGATAGATATTAAGATAGTATCGTGAAGTTATAACGCATGTGATTAAATTCAGTTGTGTGGAATTTATATTGTGCAGAATCGCGAATAGGAAGAAACAGATTGCGTAGAAATAATGACTGTGAAGCATTACGCATGTGATCAATTCAGTTGTGTGGAATTCATATTGTGCAGAATCGCGAATAGGAAGAAACAAGATTGCGTAGAAATAATGACTGTGAAGCATTACGCATGTGATCAAATTCAGCTGTGTGGAATTTTATTTGTGCAGAATCGCGAATAGGAAGAAACAATAATGGCATAAACCTCGTATATACCATTGTCATTAAACAATTTTAATTATTTTTACACTGCAAAAACAAACAATAAATTGCTTTTTGTACTCTCATCAAAACATTTTAATGATTATTTGAACAACTTGGATGCGTATTGCTTGAATGTGGGTAATTTACGCGCGTCAGTTAGTGAGTTTATTGCTAAGAAGAAGGGCCCCGCGTCACCTTAGTGACTTTCATTTCATTCCCCATGGTGGCGTCGACCGATGCGCACGCGACTTAATTTCTCCATGTGCCGTGTGGTAATGAAAATAATGGATCGTGGTGCGTGTGCAAAGTTTATTTTAGGTTTGGTGAATAAAAATTACGGAATTGAAAAGGTAAGTGTAAACTGACAAAAAAAAAACCTATTATAAATTTAAATGTTCGACATTGTAGTTTCTTTCCAATTTGGTACGAGTACTTACGTGGTACGTGACGTTGGAAGAGTAAGGCCTAACTAGACGAAGACTGAAGAAAGATCGGGTCAGGAGTACTCTAAATCGACGTGCATGCATGAAAAGATTGATGAATGTAGAGGAAACGAGTTGTATGCCAGGATCGTAGCAGGTGGAAGAACGTAGTCTCTGCCTAACCCGTTGGGAAAGAGGCGTGGTTTTATGTATCTACTAACGTGATAAAAAACCTTGCGAATACGACTCACAAACATTTTTTTTGGCAGGAAAATCCTGACTGACGCTGAGAATCCGAAAAGTTATGAACGGCTAACCTTATTTTTAAAAAACATGAAAAAGAAGCTGAGAAGGTAAGACATTAATAAGGGTTCACTAATTTTAACTGTTTATACAGACAGAGTAATATTAAATACTCAACTGAATTTTGTAGGTACCTATTGTGATGACTACTTCGTGAACCGAAGACTCAAAGCAAAGAAAGTAAACGATTATTTAAGCTTAATGTGGCGTTTAATATAAGGTGTTTTAAAATTTGCTGAAATACCATCTAATATTTTTACTAACCTTTCACTAATGCTTCATGTGGGTAACTTGGTTGCATAGCTTTATTGTTTTAATGCTTTGTTTGAGCACGGTGTGTTGTTTTTTATTTTACTGTATTGTTTCTAAATTTTTCTTAGCTTTTTGAAGGAATGAACTGACAGCGATATTACACGAATACTTATAGTACCGCTCATTCTAGAATTTCTTTCAATGCCATGACGATTGGTTGTTTAACTTACACGCGGTACCTATGCAATATTAATGGCATGCATTTTATTTATTATTTACAGATTGGTCTACCTAAACTAGTCAGAAACACGAGCAAAGACCAAGAAGGGAAACCAATTAAGTGGCTGAAAATAAAATGTCTTCGGTTTGAGAAGGTGTTGTTAAGTTCCGCTATACACACGATGGCCCTTACGCCCAATTCGACTTATTCCAGGAAAAAAGGCGATTCCGCGACCTAGGAAGAGGCTAAAGGTACAAAGAGGCACTAGAACCGATGAATGCGAAATCAGCGGCCAAAGACAAACCTGGTTAGATCAGTTCAAAGCATTTCCTATCCCTAAGGCGTATCAAGATTCCTCAAGATCTCCACTATTGGTACGAGTCTCTACCTACTCAAAAAGATATCATAGACACGCTGCCTGAGCCTGATATCACAGAAGAAGATCCAGAAGTACTATAAAATATTGTTTTCGTCTTATTTTTCCCTTTTTAGGGTTCCGAACCCAAAGGGTGCCAACGGAACTCTATTACTGAGACTCCGCTGTCTGTCAGTCTGTCCGTCCGTCCGTCTGTCACAGAGCTCTATCTCTTGAGCCGTAATAGCTAGGCACTTGAAATTTTGGGCTCATTTGAGTCGTCTTGACGACTACCTACTTTTGGTAACCAGGGGAAAAAATTACCGCCAACAAAAAGCTTGTATTAGAATTTTTAACACAAAGTTATTACTGAACCATTTGTTTTTAAGGCATTGTACGGAGGTTGACCGATTTTTCTTGTTTTAAATGGTCCTAAATAACCTTTTAAAAAAATGAACCAGCAATAATTTATTTTTTAAATACTTACTGAGTTTTATTGATTTTCTTTACATTATCAAAGTTTCAGATGTGTATAGTTATTATAAAAATCAATTTGGTATTAAACATTTTAGGAACAGTTTAACTAATTATAGTTATTTTCTTACTTTATACTTTAAAAGTGAGCGACAATTCACTAACTCTAGTCGAAAAAATCACTAACTGACATCTAGGTTCATAATTTAAGAGATAAAAGTAATTATCGCTAATAACCAGGAAAATAGAACTTTTTGATTCGATTTGGCAGTTGGAGCTTATGCCGTAGCGTTATGTCTTTGCGACAAGACATAATTATGATAAATATCTCACGCCAAAAACGTTAGATTTTTTTTTTATTTTTACAACTTTAAACCGCCGTATCTCAAAACAGCAAAATACGACTTAGTGACTTTTCGCTCTACGGGGACGATATATCCACAGCCATATTTATATTACTTCGAATAACATAAATTAAATTAAACTTAATTAATTTAGTGCTCTCTAAAACCACCCCTGCCATTCAATTATAAAAAGGAATTTCCAGTCCAACTTTTAAATTATTAAAGCGATCACAATAAACAAAATTAGTGCGAGTATAATGCTAAAAAAAAAGGAATTGACCCATTTTTACCCTCTACGCTTTCGTAGAGCCTCTACGCTTCCCGTAGCTGCGTAGAGGTGTTTGTGTGACTATCCCTATGGCTGTAGGCTTCACCCACTCTTTAAGATTCCCACGGGAATCTTTTTGAGGGGTAAAAGGAAAGTTAATACGCACGCTTGCTACTTATGTCATAAATAAGTTTTCACTTCTCATGTTTGTAGTAACCTTCGTATTTATGCTAAATTAAAGTGACATTTTATGCTCTAGTGCCTAAAGCAAAATCTTCGTCTAAGACCAAGGCAACCAAGCGCCAAGAGACAAGAATAAAAAAAACGGTCAAGTGCGAGGCGGACTCCCGCACGAAAGTCGAATCACGGTTGTTGTATGGGAGCCGCATTAAATATTTATTTTATTCTTTTTTTAGTATTTTTTGTTATAGCGGCAACAGAAATACATAATGTGTGAAAATTTCAACTGTCTAACTGTCACGGTTCATGAGATACAGCCTGGTGACAGGCGGACGGAGAGCGGAGTCTTAGTAATAGGGTCCCGTTTTTACCCATTAGGTACCGAACCCTAAAAATGAGTCATTAACTTCGTTACCCAAGCAGAATAAATAAATATTATTTTTAGCGTTTTGCGTTTTTGCTTAATGACATTTCTGTTTTCTTAATAGCTAGGTTACTATTTCCGTGATCAGACTCCAGAATGAAATCTGACTACAGAAACCATAAAAATTTGCCATGTTCCCGTTTACGGACAACTTCTTCTTCAATTTTACTTTACCAAATGGTGATTTCTAACTAAATAAACCATATCAAATATAAAATCACCATACGTGTCCTTACAATATTTAAAGAGCTGTTCCATTCAATTCATTGAAAGTATGTATTCCCATTCTAACGATAAGAAAATTAAAATTGTTTCAATGAACTAAAATAATATGGACCTCCGCAAAGTAACGCCTGATTCAATAAATTATTTGAAATTGTTTCATCAATGATGGAGTTCTCAGGTAACAAACATAAAAAAACGATTTAAAAGCTCCTCTTTCATTTGAAGTATGTGAATTTTGAAGACGATTAAATTATTTCTGTACGACACGCGCCTTGAGTGCTATCTCGTTGCGGGCACATCGGATTGGATACTCACTCGCCTACTTGCCTAGCTGACGTAAAGAGGGGCAAATACGAGGACCGCTAGTAGATAGCTTCGGGAGAATAAGGTTACGAGGTCAACGACATTTTCGCTGTATTTGTGTATTTATGTCGATGATAAGGATACCTTTGGGGTAGAGATTTAGTCCACGCGAAATCTGCTGGGGGAATTTTGATAATCCTAAAGTTTGTAAACATTTTATTTGTTACTACTTCACGCTTGTTTAACTTAGATACTATAGACTTAGAACTTAGATATAGAGGCTTGATGACTTAGATGAAATTTGGTAGCTGGGTCTCGGGAATAACACATTGGCTTGATTTTATTTTCTTCTGCTTCTTTTATTTCCGACATTCTCGTGAGATTGGGATAATAATATAAACATATCAAATTCTGTAATCCCATACTCACACACACACACACACACACGCACGCACGCACGCACGCACGCAGACAATCTTATTCGTTTACAACATTAACAGGATTAAGTATATTTAGCTAGCTACAAGGCAACATGAGCAATCGTTCACATCTGGCCAAGCAGAAAACGTGACGGCCTTTTTTTTAATATTTCGCGACTCAGGCAAATACATTCTTTGAACCAGCCTATTCGATCGTTAACGTGCTACACAGCTTTACTAACTTAAAAATGCTGCAGAAAAACACCCATCGTGAAATCTGTAACACTTCAGCCGTCGCTTTAAAGTCGAAGTTTGAACGTTCAATGTTTTTACGGCGTTAAGATAACGTTGTATTTGTAGATATTTTAATGGGGCATGTTTCTTCATAAGTAACTTTTCGTTTTAATTGAAATGGGGTTGTTATAGAGCATAGAGCATAATGCTATCGGTTGATAATTAACATTAAATAGTTGAGGCTCTTTTTGCGTCTGAAATGAAGTGCACTACAGTTAAATATACGCAACACCCCTGCTAAAATCATAACTCTTTTGACTTTGGCATAGTCGAGCTAAATTACAAATCACACTTAACTACTTGTTTATTTCCTTGACATTCACACTGCCTGTAATAACAAACTAACTTTGAAGAAAATTACTACACCAATTTCAATGCAATCAGCGCTATTGTGCGAAAGAAAGTAGTTTTAGATTGATGTAGTTACAGTTTGTGGTCATATAATTAAGAACGATTTTTTATAGAGAAGATTTTTTCAAACTGACAAGTGTTACTAACTGTATGTATATTTTTGTACTTCTCTCGGTATCGTAAAACTTTTCCTTACTAGCGGTAAATTCATTTATACATATAATTGGCTAAAAATAAATAGATAACTTTATATATTACATCTAAACCTAGTATTACTACTTACTGGCTGGTCATATAATTAAGAACGCTGAATAGTTTATTTTTTATTCAAATTTAAATAGAGAACGGACCGCCGCTTTGTGGTTTTAGGTTATTATTTGAATAATTTTGGCGCCATTTAGTGCCGTAAAAGTCTTAAAGGCGATTGCTTCATATAAAAACAACGGGGAAAAAATAAAAGTTGTGATAAATCTACAAGAAAAGTAATACTAAAACTTCGCGACAAGAATTGGTCGTATAAACACATAGCCGATCATCTGCAATGTTCAAAAACTATGGTTTTCCACGCCATAAGATTTTGTACGTATCAAACTACTGCAAATGTTCCGCGTGTACCTAGACAAAGAAGTCATCTCGTCGAGATGATGAAATATGTTCGTTTGGCAAAACAAAATTCTTTTAAAGGGTCTAATGAGTTGAGAAAATAATATTTGGCGAAAACAACCCTTCAGCAATCTCGGCACGCAGTATTCGAATGCGTTTTGGTGGAAGAAAAGTTGCACGGAAGGATAGCAAGGAAGGTGCCTATGTTGAAACGGTGTCATAGGGAAGCCCGGCTTGCATTTGCAGAAGATATGAAAACTGGACAGTCAGACAGTGGAAAAACGTTCTTTTTTTCTGACGAGACAAAAATAAATAGGGTATGTTCTGATGGCAAAACGATATGTAAAACGGCCTCCAAATAAGCATCCGACCCAAAGTACACAAAAGTACTTTAAGCATGGCGGGAGAAATGTAAAAATTTGGGGATGTTTTTCTGGACATGGTGTTGGACCTGTTAGGCTGATAGAAGGAAACATGGATCAATTTCAATACAAAAACATACTGGAAGAAACAATGTTACCATATGCTGAAGGCGTGCTTCCGGTTATTTGGACATTCCAGCACGACAATGATCCCAAGCATACTGCACGTACGTTAAGGAATTCCTCACATCGCAATCAGTTTCTCTGTCTTAGATTGGCCAGCCAACAGCCCCGATCTTAGAGCATAGAGCATCTTTGGTGCGAAGTCAAGAAAAAAGTTTCAAATCGACAGTGTGGCAATTTAAGAGAACTGTATGACGTAATTCTTAGAAGAATGGAACTCTATCTCTCTTGCGAAATGTCAAAAATTGATAGATTCAATGCTCGCTGGTGTAAGGCAGTAATAAAAAGCCGTGGACATGCTACTAACTATGAATTTTAGTTAAAATGTATTACATTGCTTTTTTTTCTGTACAAACTTCACGTTAGTGTGATTTAGTTAATCTAAGTTTCAAATAAAAAACTTTCGAACCGTTCAATAAATCGTTCTTAATTATTTGTCCAGCTTCATTACTATTTGAATTTGTTACTAAAGAGAATAAAACAAAATTTGTAAAAAAATGACAGTAATTTTATTCTTTATTGTAAATCCGTTTGCTCTATTCATGTGGCTATTTCATAACGTAACTAGTTACTTCTAAGAAGGACCACGACTACACATGACATGATTTAGTTAAAAATAATCTGGAACTTCAAATCGTTCTTAATTACGTGGCCACCACTGTATATGAATGGACGAAGTTACGTTAATCTTTATTCATAAACTTTAACATAAACACATAAGTGTTATAAGTTTTTCATCATTTACCTTCACAAGTTACTACCTGCAGGTGGTAGGACCTTGTGCAAGGTCCGCCCGGATTGCTACCACCATCTTGCTCGCTAATCCTGCCGTGAAGCAGCAGTGCTTGCACTGTTGTGTTTCGGCGTGGAGAGTAAGACAGCCGGTGAAATTACTGGCACGTGAGGTATCCCATCTTAGGCCTCTAGGTTGGCAACGCGTCTGCAATACCCCCGGTGTTGCAGATGTTTGTGGGCGGTGGTGATCTCTTACCATCAGGAGACCCACTTGCTCGTTTGCCATCCAGTCGAATAAAAAAAAACACAAAGTAGTGATTTTAATTCAACCAACTTTCAAATGACAAACCATAATTGTCCTGCTTTCTGTAGTTATTTTATTCTTGATGTTATATTATCTAACATCTAATGCTGTTTGGTATTAGGTATATAGCTGGTTATTTCATGCCAACTAGAGTGTAATAAAATATGGCTGCACGATTTCAAAAAGACAAATCGAAATGGTTAGTGCGTAGAATTCATCATCATCATCCCAGCCTATATACGTCCCACTATTGGGCACAGGCTTCCTCTCGGAACAAGAGGGCTTGGGCCATAGTTCCCACGCGGGCCCAGTGCGGATTGGGAACTTCACACACACCATTGAATTGCTTCGCAGATTAGTGCAGGTTTCCTCACGATGTTTTCCTTCACCGCAAAGCTCGTGGTAAATTTCAAATGTAATTACGCACATGAATTTCGAAAAACTCAGAGGTGCGAGCCGGGGTTTGAACCCACGACCCTCTGCTTGAGAGGCGATAGGTCAAACCACTAGGCCACCACGGCTTTTTTAGAATATATTTTTTTTTTCGACGTAGACTTAAAACATCGAAAAAGATTGTCAATTCTAGGTCCAAGATGTTGGACTTGAGAGTTTATGAGTCAGTCAGTCAGTCATATTTTTTTCATTGAAGCATATTAATTTATTACAAACCAGCTATTGCTTGCGAATTGGTCTACGCAGAATTTTTTCATCGCTATACCGCAGGATAAAAAGTATTATTTTTTTAGCTATGTTAATTCAAAATATGAACTATCTGTATGCCAAATTTCATCCAAGTCCTTTGTGCCACTTTTGATAACAGACACCCAATCTCTCTCTCTCTTTCTCTACACACTATATAGCGTATTGTGATCAATTTCTAACACATAATCACATCTCTATCTAATCTGTAAGTTGGTTTCAATCCAATTGATTAAAAATTTGACCCACCAGTAACAGACATGTAAAAGTGCTCTTAAACAAAATCGTGTTAAAAAACCATTGTCGTCAAAAAAACCCTTAACATTTTCACAACAATTGAAGCTCCACAGAAAAGGCCCGATAACCCCCATGTCCATTTCCTAAAACTTATTAACCATTTTCCTTTTTGGCAACAACAAAAGAGTTATAATTTACGGGGACATTAATTCTTGAAGAGAAACCCCGCTTCCTGTCCGTGGGGTGATTCCGTTATTAAATTTAATTGTATTCTCACCCTCATGCGGTATCATGGTAAGAATATATTTTTTTATTAATTCTTCGGGACAAGGTCAGGCTCGAACGCTGGGAAAGAAAATTTTTACGCATAAAAAGCTATTAATTTGATATTTTACGTCACGAGTCACTGACGTAATAGTATATTATTTAGTAGTAGTTAGTAGTATCTGTGATGAATGCAGCAAAGTCAGTTTTTCGCCATCAAAGGTTGCACCCGAACTGCAAGGGGTCAGTTTTATGTCAAAACTGTTGTTTAACATTTATTTTACTGTCGTTTTGAGATAAAACGCATTTGCCAGACATTATCAACATGCTTCTAAACAGAAAACAATAATGGAATATAAAAAAAAAAAAGATCACCACCGCCCATAGACACCTGCAACACCAGGGGGATTACAGGTGCGTTGCCAACCTAGAGGCCTAAGATGGGATACCTCAAGTGCCAGTAATTTCCCCGTTTGGTTACTCAACGCAACTTGCAACGTAACTTAAAATGTATGTTAAAGTGAAATACATTACTTCAATTCTCCAGCATTATTATTACAGTAGCTACTTCCTTACGATACGTCAATTTCCTTTTCACCCATATAATTTTAACAAACGCATTTCAAAGTGATGTTACAACTTTATTAGCTTTCTATTGCGTGCGAAAATTCAGGGTAGAGCCATAAGCCGGTCCCAAGTGCGAGGCGAACCCTTCCGACGCTGCTAGGAGGGTAATTATGCCCTTTACCACACATGTGCATTTTAAAGTAATATTAACGCCTAAAGTAGGAGCGCTAACTACTGATGTATGTTGGATGGAAGTTGGGTGTTACCCTACATTTTGTACACATTTTGTAAACAAATTTTTAGTTTTTATTTTGTCCTACCTACCTAACCTATCTATGTATGTATCTCTGACGGTAATCAAATCTTGTTAATAAAATTTCACCTTCTTTTGGTCAAATGTCAAAGTCGATCCTGTGTCTTGAAATTTGGTACACATCTTACTGTTGATATTCCATACATTTGTCAAAGTAATCGCCATGAAACCAATAATGAAAAGGTTGTGAGAAGGAATCTTTTCATTTTTCCAAATATTTCTAAGAGTTCTACGTAAAATCGAAAAATCTTAACGGCAAAGTCTAAGGACATGAAATTGTACATGAGTACTCTACTTTTCATACAATGTAAATGAATAAACACGATATTAACTGCGGGAACTTCTACATATAGGGTTAAAGCTCTTAATTTGACTTCAACTACACAACTTATTGGTTTAAGCAAGCCAAACCGCGGACAAAAGCCAGTGGAGTCATGAAAAGAAACTATAAAAGTCCTTGTTTTTTATTTGTAACAACTTCAAAAATATTTATGCCTATTAAAACATGTTGCTGTCGTGATTACTCGACGTAAAGGAGAATGGCTGAGCTTTCCAATTATTTTTTAAGCAAAAGCAACATTCTTTATTTTAGCTTCGAGGATTTAATTACCGTGTGACACGATGAAGGTGCATAGAAAATTGGGTTGGTAAAACTTTATGTTGTTATTGCGTACGAGTAAATTGGATGGTTAAAACACTACGTTACTATTGCATACGAGTAAATTGATTGGTAAAACTCAACAATATTGCATACATGTAAAATTCTATGTTATTATGTCATGCTTATAAAAAGATACTTAAATTTCACACTTACAAATATAAACACTTGAGAAGAAAATATAGTTTGCAACCATCATTTACAAAACAAAAAATAAAAATAATGGATGAAAACGAATTCAATTACTAAAACGTATAAGTCAATCGTATGTTTAAATTAAATCGACATCCTCGATTTTTTTTACATAGTACTGCTACTCAATCTTCATAGTGAAAGGCTTTGAATTGTTTTCTCGTGCCTCTCACACTCAAAGATTCTGCTCTTACTATGATATTTGTATTTTTGCCTTCATATTAGAACATGGTTATGCCTGTATTTAAACTAAACGGCTTAGTTCAGAGACATGCAATTTCGCAGAAACTTTATAAGAAAGAAAACAAATGAAAAACACCATAATTAAATTTTTGGGAATAATTTTTCTGAATTTCAATTCTACTGCCAGGTCATCCTTAAAAGAGTAAAACCGAGGGTTAAAGCTAGTCATCACATTAATCGACCTTACTCTTTCACGTTTTCCAATTTACACCAAACTACTTTTCCATCTAAAAGTTCAATAACCTTCCGACAAACAAAATACTCAAATACCCTCGAAAAATAAAACAACGGGTCGTAAAACGAGTGCAACAGCGCGGCGACAAATTTTTCACTTACTATCAAAACTGCAGCACGCTACATGAAACAAAACCTTTAAAAATGAAACAATCCAAACGAGCATGAAACTGTGAACTTGCATAAGAAACGTGTTGCAAATGTTTCGTAAATAGTTAATACTTTTTACATATAGAAAAGTTGGCTTATAACACGGTTTTTCGTAGCAGAGCCGCGTTTTGTGTGATGTTTAAGTTCGCGTTGATTATTTTAGGTTAGACGTATTTTCTAAGAGCGCCTTTCGTGTGATAAGCTATAGCTGTAGTATTCATAAAATCACTAAAAAACGAGTTGTTATTTCGCGTATAAAGTTGCAATTTGAGCAGGATCTACTATGGATACTAGTAACTAGCTAGTAAGTAGTAGTATGGTACTAGGTCAACTGGTGTCAATATTTCAAATTCAAATTCAAATTGTTTATTACATAAATACAGTATTGCTTAAGATTATGTTATAACACAAAAACCGACCACCGCTTGACATTATTAAATAGGTAGAAGATTTTATCTGTGTCCCCTTCACTAGGATAGGCCTGTGTCGCAGGTTGACGCTAACATTATGATTTTCGGATCTTGGATTACCTGGCACTAAAGTAAAAACCATAATCTAAAATCCGAAAATCATAATGTTAGCGTAATAATATTTACTCGTAATGTCCCATGATATTTTTTTTTGAGAAACGTCTTCTGCGCTGATAGACATTTCTTTAAACTTAAAATCGCTCTCTTAAAAAGTGGTACTTTCAAAGTTGCATCAGTTTTCACAGGAGACACATCTTGTCATGTGTCCTCTATTACGCGTATCGAGCAGTAATAAACATTGAAACATTTGCCAAAAGAAATTTTCTGTCCAATCGCTTCCATCAGCAAATAAAAGTCAGGGACTTGTAAAAAAGAGATTTGTCTTACTTGTCATATGCGTCTCTTTTACAAATGAGGGTCATTTAAAGGGCCTCGCAACTATTTCAGTAACTGCGAAATGCACAAGGTTACGTAAGAAAGGAAACATAGACAACGCTTTTGTAAGTAGATTGTTCTGGAAACAATCTGAGGTGAGACTACTCGTAGGTTTGTGCATTGACAAGATGACCTGACGCCTGATGTTAGATTTGTTGAAAGGTAGTCTAGGCTAAGAGATTATTACATTAATGACGATTTCATCTAGCCTACTCTGGGGTGACATGATAAAGAGCAACTCTCTGATGCCAACTACTTAATGTCGGTCTGCCTATGCGAAGTGGTTTCATTAACTATGTAATGTATAATGGCGCTTGAAAAATCTTTATATGTACGTTAAAATAAATCCCTATAAAAATATATGTCCCTTGGTCACGTCATAACTTGGGAATAACTTCTATTTAATTCATCTTTATTAAGTTTTCTAATTCTTATACAAAAAATAATAATAAGAAAGTTGCACAGAAAATTTAAAGACTGTCACAACTAAAGACATTGGGAGGATTAAAGACATTTGGCCCGGTTTTTTTTCATGCAACGTTATAATATCTTAAAATTCATTCACGGTGTAGTTTTTAGGAATTCCCACGGGAATTTTCGGGGCATCCCGGAATTTGTGATGAAATTTGGTATGTAGACAACTAGAGGCCTGAAATAACAGTCGGGCTACCTTTTACTCCAAAATTCCCACAGGACCGGGATAAAATCCCAAAAGTTTTATGTAATCCTAATGAAATTCACGATGGAATCCAATTACTAGTTCTGATGGTCTACGCATGCAAAACCGTGGGTAGAGACTAGTTTTATATCATCATCATCCCAGCCTAGGCCTCCCCTCAGAATGAGAGGGCTTGGGCCATAGTTCCCACGCGGGCCCAGTGCGGATTGGGAACTTCACACGCACCATTGAATTGCTTCGCAGGTTTGTGCAGGCAGCTCGCGGTAAATTTCAAATGTAATTCCGCACGTGAATTTCGAAAAACTCAGAGGTGCGAGCCGGGGTTTGAACCCACGACCCTCTGCTTGAGAGGCGATGGGTCAAACCACTAGGCCACCACGGCTTACAGTTTTATATGTATAATAATAATTAGTAGTTTAAGTAACAAATGCCAAAGAGAATATTTATCACTATGTGCCAACGTTATCAGAAGGGAAGTATTTTATAGTAAGTACTTATATAAAGTGACAGAGCACGACTTAGGTTCTTAGATAGCATACCTATTATAAAATGGCCACAACATTTTTAATCACTGGCTGTCGGGTCGCTGGCGGCGGATGGATGCGAGGGCTGAAGACAATGTTGTGGCGCGCCATGGAAGAGGCCTATGTCGAGCTGTAGGCTGATGATGATGATGATGATTTTTAATCAACAACATCAATATCCCAGCCTATATACGTCCCGTTTCTGGGCATAGAATGAGAGGGCTTGGGCCATGGTTCCCATACGGGTCCAGTGCGGATTGGGAACTTGACACACTCAATTGAATTGCTTCGCAGGTTTGTGCAGATTTTTAATGCTGGCTAGTAAAACTTAGCTCTCTACAAATTGGCAAATAGCATAAAATTACAGGGAAAAGCACATTTTTCAAATGAAAATATGACCAATGCATGTTGCAATTCGCATTTACCTATTTTCAACTCGGATCACGCACACCGTAAAACATGTAACTGGCACTGTTAATTTATACGATTGCGTTCTAACATTGAAATAGACTCTTTTTAACACGCCTATAAATAATTACATCACTACTTACTTTAAATAAAATCGTATCTCATAGTCGATAATTTTTCTTAGTGAACATTATTCCAAAGTTAAATGTGCGAAGTTCCCAATCCGCAGTGGGCCCGCGTGGGAACTACGGCCCAATCCCTTTCATTCCGAGAGGAGGCCTGTGCCCAACAATTACACGTATATATAGACTGGGATGATGATAATGATGATGACATACACAAGGCGAGGCCTGTCTCGTAGCAGTCATGTCAACGTCAAGGATACAGACGTATTGACTTGAGTTGAGATTTTTCACAGTTAGTAGTACAATCGGCAGGACAAACAAAGGCTATTGGAGCACGTGGCCAGAGGTGACGTTTAGCTTCACCTATAACTATGTATCTATTAACATAACGGAATGTTTGAACTTGATTTTGATGTGTGACGGTGGTTATTAGTTTGGTTTGTGTGTGCTCTGACAGCGCGGAGACGTAGCTATAGTTAATTGTAAAGGCTGACCAGGAATATAAAAAACCTGACGCCAGGGCAGCACTTCTACGTTTTCTATTGCAACATTCTTTACACTTACCATACGGTACCTACCAGTCATATTGACGACGGTGTCGGTGATGTTATTTAAAGGAATATTTTCTAATCCTTCAGACTTTTTCTATGACAAATACTTTTATACATTGTGAATTATTTTCCTTCCAAGGCTATGGATAATCTTCGGCATTATACGAAAACACAAAATAACACTAAAATACGACGCGCAAACAACGTTAAACTTTGACAGGAATATACAGATGACATTTTTATTTATTGTTACCAGTGCAATAAATTAGTTCTATCGGTTTTCCGCAATATGGCGAGGTTTTTTTATAATTCTGGTCAGCCTTTACAGTCCTCCACAAAGTATCGACCGATTCAATAAAATATTAAAAAAAACGCATTTATAATATTAGTAAGAATTTTTTTTTAGCAGCCTATACAGGGTGGCTCATATAGATCGGTCAGTATGGGGAGGTCTGTAACTATAAGACGTACGAATACCTGTTCTTAGAAACCATGTCATCGATTTAGTAACTAACAAGAAAAACTGCATTCTTATTAACTCGCATTGCATGTCTTATCGTTTCAGAATTTTCCATACTGGCCGATCTAAATAAGCCACCCTGTATAGTATCCCACTGCTGGGCAAAGGCCTCCCCTCTTGACCTACACAACTCCCGTTCTGACGGGCCTATGGGCCGGGACTATGTCAGGCCAGTCCTTTGCTTAAGTGTCCAAATCGGCCCGCCATCTTCTCGGTCTGCCTCGATGTCGCTGGCCGTTCTACGGCACCCACCAACGATGGTATAATTAATATTATTACATTAAAAACTAATCACTCAATGACATGTAACTTTACTAATTTAACCTAACATTTTAATGGCGCACGTCGCGTACCTAAAATGAGCTAGAGAGTGAAACCCCCTCACCCTGTTTCTACATCGGGGAAATCAAATAGAGTTGTTGTTTTTATCATTAAGATGATCGTTGTAATTTTCTTTACCCCATACCAGTACCTACTCACTTTTTTTTCTTTAGTCGTATACTTATTCTAATTTTTTAAGCCAAGTCTAATGGCCGGTATCAGATATTTTGTTGGAATTTCGGACTTTTTTATTGGGTCTGAAACACCTTGTGGTGTTTTCGGTGGAAAAATAAAAAATATTGGAATAAAATTTGTTATAATATATTTTGAGAAAAAGTTTATTCTATTTCAGAATTATTCACTATTTTTGAGAAAAGCTTTAGATTAGTCTCGGCTGGAGTAGCAATTGCTGGCTTCATTAGTTAAACGGACTCGCAAGCTCGTCCGTCTAATACTCATACTCAGCCAGCAATTGGCTACTTCCAGGCCATGACAATAATCTACTATTTCTCCGATATGCTTGGAAATGTCCACCTAACTGTCGTCAACATAGTACACGAGTTCTTCTTTACTGCCACAAATAAAAATAAAAATAAAAACACTTCCCGGCTTCAAATTGTATGAAATTCCATTACCATACAGTTTTTTACTTTTTAAGTTCACGTTTTGACAACGGTAAGTCAATCTAAACAGCCTGACGATCAAAATCCTTCTACCTTTTTTCTTTTTAAGGCCTAGTCTAAGATTTAATCTAGGAAGAAGCAGCGAAATATTTCGAGTTCTAAACTTAAACTGGTCACAAAAGAAAATGGCTGAACAAAGCGTTCAGTAGTAGCACTTTAAACCGTAATTTTAGTGATACAAAGCTGCATTTGCATTTAACTATATGTTTTTATTGATATAGTAAAAAATATATACTTATTATTATTTCTAATGGCATTAAAAGTAAAAATAAAAAATAAACAAGTATCGCGGGAAGTACAAGGGCAACTTTTTAAAGTATTAAATTTAATATTTTAACAGTTTTGCTTTATTTCCTCGCATTAAATATTGGAGAAATGCACTATACAATACATGCCACAGCGGAAATGGCAATTTATGGATTCGTATTTACTGAACTCGACTCATCCACGAATTGCTTTTTCCCGGCCTCGGCAGTAATATACTATTATTGTATGTTTTGTCTTGTACTCAACGATAATCATTACCGAAAACCTGGATTGAAAGGTTAATTTGCCTGGTTTTGGATTTGGAAATCGTCTATTCCAACCACGTATTCCAAAAACCCACAACCGACATCATTGCTTATTTTCATCTGCCTCCGTTTCTCTCCTATCCCGTTCACATCTCGAATAAGGGGCTTCACCCTACAAGGGTCTGAGATGGTAGGGGTGCCCTGGCACACATGCACAGGCGATTCCTAGTTTTCGCGTCATAGCAACGGGGTATCAAATTTTATTCGCTAGTCTTATTGAAATTTGAATTCAAAGGATGTCAAGTACACATGCCTTTTGCAAGGTACGTAGTGTCGTGTGTAATTTTTCTTTGATTGTATGTTACGTTTAAATTGTAATGGATGTTACTTATTTGAACCATGGGTGGAAATTGTCACGGATTGTGTTATTTTTTTTGTAAATTACACGTAAAATTAAAAGTTAAAAGGGTAAAAGTTGTTTTGTTTTAAATACCTGTTGATAGTGATTTCTCAATATTTCGAAAGTATTACATATCAGTAGGTATTCATCATTATAAATATTCACATAGTGAAAGTTGTAATGAAATACTATATATCTTTAAAACGAAATATATTCAGTCAACAACGGTTACTAAATATAAAACACGAGATCATAGAAAAGAGTAGATTTTGTCTACTCGACTAATACTCGTACATAACCAAAAGTAAGATGTTTTTCTACGGAATATAGACCACAAGGACCTTAAATTCTAAAAAATTTAACAGTAAGGGATCACTTTGAGCTTTTTCGCTTTTGTTCACTTTGTTTTGTCCTGTAACATGTTACTTTAATGTACCTATTTCATGTACTTATAGTAAAAAATTATATAGCTACAATATGTCCCAAAAATATTACTTCCCTAGGTGTACCTTGTACGTTTTACAAAAACGTATTTTTGTGAAATTCGGCTCATATTGTTTTGTTCATATTCACATTGAACTAAAACGAAATTATAACAATATACCACATTATTTGGTTACGTACGAACATTTCTTGTACCTAAATTAATTGTACCGGCCTTGGCTATTCCCGCCTTATATTATAACCTATAAATTCCGGAGCCGTCAAAATAAATCAAGGACTAACCTTTATGCATGCCGGTATGCTTATCCTTAAGTACGGTGAGCTCGTAAATCTTTCCGAACTCCTCGAACATCGGGCGAAGGTCCTCTTCTTCCAAATGCCTTGGGATCTGTCCAATAAACAACTTGACAGCATCTTTTCCCGCGCCCGGCGGAGCTCCGGTGCGCTCCGAAGGTGTCAAAGACTCCCCCTTCGGGTCGTATGAACTGTGGACAGGCGTCGCCGGGGCAGTGGTCACCACACTAGCGTTACTAGAACCCGGCTGCCGACTCTGCCCCATCACCAGTTGATTCTGCATGTAATTCGCAATCAACGGATGCATATTGCACAAATTTGTACCGAGCAGCATTTTTTATACTTAAAGTTATGAACACTTTAATCACAGTTTTCTTTGTACTTTTAAGTTAGCTTACACTATAAATTCGGTTTGTTTAAAGCATGTTTACTTTTACGCGGAGGGATGGGGTGGGTCGGAGTGTGCGTGAGTGCGTCTGTGTGCGTCCCTCTTGCTCTCGGCTCGTAATGCGTAATTTTATCGATCGCTATAGTACAAGTTGTAGGCAGTTTCGGCCTCGTGTCTCCTCACTCGCTCACTGTTATTACACGTGCTTGATGTTTTTATATTTAAAAAGTAATGCTCTTATTTTTCGCGTTGCTGTTTTGTTTTTGCGCGCGTCGATTTTGTAACGCACGTTGACGCACTTGTTTTGTTCTTTGGAGGCAGTTTATTGTTACTAAAACTACAATTAATTGAATTTGCTTAATATTAAATCTTATTTGGTATTTTTAATTATACTGAGATCAAAATTGGCACGAATTAGGTACTAGGTTTTGAGCGCGAACTTTATACACTACTGAAAAACTTAAACACTAATTTTTCACGTTTGTTTATGTTTACAAAACTCGTGTGTTTCAGTTGAGTCACACCGTACTGTTTACAAGCAGCCGACACAATATTTACAGTACACACAAACACTTAATCCAAGAGACATGATTAAAAAAAGTCGAAGAAAATTACAATTTAAAAAAGTTGTAATTTTAAAATTTTAAATTCTAAACACACGCTGTACAACGACGAACTATGACTAGACGCACAAACGAAAAGCACGAGACGACACGAAGAAATTATGGCAACAAAATTGCCGTGTTACCGTCTATATGCCTACATGTCCACTAAGCATTCCCTCCAAGTCCCCTCACTGCCATGGGGAGTCACCAATCTTGATACACACCTCCCTTTCCCGCATTGAGATATTTAGCTACGCAATTCGGGGGTTTATTATTTGGTATTTGCTACGTATATGAGTGAGCGGAATTGTTAATGTTTTGTAAAGATTCAGTGCTTGTTAAAGCGTATCTATTAAAGCCAACTTACAATTAAAAACAAAAAAATGGCGGCAAAACGAAATTCCAGGCTAAAAGTCGGATTTAGGTAAATATTGTTTTTTTATAAAAAACGAATTACATAATTCGGCTTTTTCATATAAAACTGAATTGCGTATTCAGCGAGCCGTGGTCGAAATGTTTAGCCATTTTTTAATAATAAAAAACAAATGACAGCCGGCGTTATTAAATTTATTTGGCGGGAAGTGGCTCGGAGCGGGCATTGCCATAAAACGACCGTCGTAAGTCACTGGCCATTCATAAAAAAACAATTTACCAGCCAGTATTAATACGCAACATCCGAAAAAAAAGCTGAATAATTTAGACCGGTCTTACGATCGTAAAACGGACGCGAAATTCGGTAAAAGGTCTTCAATGTTTGGTCGGAGTATATTTCAACCGCCGAAAATAGAGAAGGGGGCGTCCCCTCCCCTCCAGCCTCAGCGGATGATTCGCGCGCTCCTAATGGCTGTTTAGAAAAAAATTGGCGAAGACCGATCGTTTTAATATTTTTAAGCGTTGTTCAATAATAAACGGAAAATATATTGATAAATAATAGTTTTATGCTGAGTTGAACCTCAATTTGACATGCATTTGCTGGAAAAAACCAATCGAACCTTTTAATTTAATGTAACAACTACATTCAAATAAATGTTGTTTTCTTTTGGGAGGTTTTTGAACCAAAAAATGTTTTTTTTAAACTGCAATTTTTTATTAGGAAATAAGTAAGTTTTTAAATGGTATTTTTTTTTAAATGACCGTGATAGAGTTACATATTGGAAGACGCAGCGTGGACAGGCCCCTGCTAAGTGGACTGATGAACTGGTGAAAGTTGCTAGAGTCTGATGGATGAGGGTTGCCGACCATTTAGGCGTTCTTTGAGGGAGGCTTATGTCCAGCAGTGGACGTCTCTCTTTTGATGATGACGATAACAATAAAGTCATTAATTAAAAAAGAATTTTCAGCAGTTGCATCAAAACAATCACTATAAAATAAAATATAATTCTTGAAGGGAACCCCAAAAAATATCAAAAAAAACGTTCGCGAAGCATCTGAGTCGACAGCGATTCTAAATTTGAAAATTTATAACTCGACCGACGCTGCGGGCAAAAAAATGTTTTTCTTGCCAGCCTTGTTTCGGATTCTTGCCTTTTAGTTTCGCATTAAAAGCTTTCTTTCTTGCCTTATAGAGTGCGGAGTGGAGTGCTTAAGGTCGCGGCCGATGCAATATTTATTAAGCTCCTGAGTGGTTAGCTTTTTTCACAAAAGCGAATCTTTTATTTAGCACTCGAACTGTTTCTTTTTAAACTTTTTATGATAAAATATTATTATACGGTGGGTTGAGAAAAAACTGATTTTTATTATTTATCCTTACTAATCCACGTCCATACTATACTAACTAATTCGTAGTCTATCTCTCTGTCTGATACCTCTTGATATTAAAACCACTGAATTGATTTAGATAAATTCAGGGGGTAGGACCTTGTGCAAGGTCCGCCCGGATTGCTACCACCATCTTGCTCGCTAATCCTGCCGTGCTTGCACTGTTGTGTTTCGGCGTAGAGAGTAAGACAGCCGGTGAAATTACTGGCACTTGAGGTAACCCATCTTAGGCCTCTAGGTTGGCAACGCATCTGCAATACTTCTGGTGTTGCAAATGTCTATGGGCCGGTGGTGATCTCTTACCATCAGGAGATCCACTTGTTCGTTTATTATCCAGTCAAAAAAAAAAGATAAAACTTGGTATGGAGATACATAGTTTACTTTTCTCTTGGAAAATTCACGTGGATAGCAACATTTCATTTCAAAGTACATAATTTAATGTTTAATAAATGTTGTTATATTCATGTTTGCAAATGAAGCAGGTGGTACACAGTATTCACTGTTTACTTGTCTCTGTGTATCTGTACTTTTATTTTAAATGTTTCATGTATTTGGTAAAAAATACTTATATATAACTTTTTACTATTTTTATTAAATGATTATTTGATACCTAATTAATTATTTTACTTATGTAATATTACATGCACCCTATACGCAGTCTTAAACCGAACCCCAGTGCCCATAACTGGGCCATGGGGGGCTAAAGTATTAACAGGCTAATTTTGAAGAGTTCTTAAGTTTCACTCAAGCCTGTGACGATTAGCGAGTCCCTCGGCCATTAATATTGCATTGCGTTTATTATTAATAGCTCTGGAAACTTCATACCGTGTGCTGAACTGAATGTCATACATTAACTAATAGTACGGGAAAAGCCAGGTGATAGTGTTGTGTTAGTTTAGTTTCGTCTCAGACATACTGTGTTATTCCTAGTTAAATAGTGCTGAAGAGTTTCGTAAGACAATTTTATTGTATAATAAAATATTGTACATAAAAATGTGCTAAAATATACGAATGTTTTTGATATAAATAGTAAACTGATCTTGGTGGTCACGCTACTTTTGCAATGAACGGTCAATGCGGTCATAGACAAAGCATGTTTTTAATAATTATTTTTATTTGATGTATGAACCCGTTAAAAAATATTACTTTGGCAATGCCAAAATATGAGTAATTTAATTTACTAAACTTGTCATGTGGAATAGTGACCATGCGATTGGTCATTAAAATTTATATTAATCAAATTATAGTTTATTTGTTTGCTATATGAGCTAATGTACTGAATTCTATTGTAAGGTTGGAAGACATACTTCTGAAGCAATAAAGCTGACCTTAGAAGATCTCTATAATAATACCCGTGTTTTCTGTACTGCTTACTTGTGTTGGTGTTCAATAAAAAGTCATTGCATTGTATTGTATTTATGTCATTCCATCAGAGCCCTAAAAAAAACTACAAACAAAAAATAAAAAATCTTCAACGATATAAATTGCTCTCTAAGAGTTGTCTTAATATGAATTGCTACGAAAGCTACCAGCGTAGCACATTTCCTTCTATGTACGTGCTACGCAGTTTTCCGTAGCAATTATGTTTGCGCATGCGCGCCACGTGTGATATAAAAATTAACTTTATGAATTTTCAACCAACGAAAAAAAACGGACGAGGTTCTCAAGTCGACGCGTATCATCATTATCATCATCATCATCATCATCATCATCAGCCGGAAGACGTCCACTGCTGAACAAAGGCCTCCCCATTAGAACGCCACAATGAACGACGTATATCATTTTTTTTTATGTATGACCACACATAACTTTTTACAGAGTAGTCCGATATTGATAATTCTTTTTTTATTGGTAAGCGTATATATATACCCCTAGGTGATCCTATATAAATTTCGAAAAAACAGGGGATGATTGATTGTTCAGTCACTGATTGTAATGTGTATGACCAGGCATTGCTTTTTACAGAGTAGTCCGATTTTGATTTTTTTTTATTGGATAGGGTATACCTTGAAATAGTTATATTATATAAAGAAAGAAAAAATTACCCCAAGGGTAGGAAAAGAACATAAAGTAAAAACTTTCAAAAAAATAAAACCGCCTAAAAAAACTGAAAAGCAAAAAATAATTATAAACCTTTTTTGCTTAACCTTAATCTAGGGACCAGTTTGAAGTTGGTGCCTCAGCACGAGCTAGGAGGAGTGATAGAAGCCCATCAGATAAACGGCTATAGGTCCATTCCTCCTGGCTAGTGCTGAAGCACCGACTATAAACTACTACAGACCTAGATTAAGGTTAAATAAAAAAGGTTTATTATTTTTTGCTTTTCAGTTTTGCGGAGGTTGAATTTTTTTGTTAAAAAGTTTTTGTAGTATGACACAAATTCTTGGAGGAGGCCTGTGCCCAGCAGTGAGGCTGGGATGGACATGGATTGACACAAATTCAATCCTTACTTTTCCCTTATCCTTACTTCCATACTGTCATTATAAATAAGTGGGACAAAGGATATAACTATTAACCTTCCTAATTTGAACAAAAAACTTTTTTTTTATCGTAACGAGCAAAATTCTCTCATTACCCTTTGCCACAATACTAGCTCGTCCCACATGACATTTATAGGGAAAATTTTCGCTCCTTTTGTCGTATTTTACGAGTAAAACGCAGCCATATGCCTATAAATAAGGACGGACGTAAAGTAACTTTACGAAGGTTTTCAACATAAAAACTTTCATGCGTAAATCTCTTGTTATCTAGGTACAGGTAGTAAATTCTGGTTGCTTATTAACGGAAAGTTGATTTTATGAGATTCTGGAATGAGACATTTTACTGTTTTTTTCTTTACTTTGACAGAGATATAGCCCGATAGCCGTTAGTATCGAGAATTCCGTTTGACGTCACAGTGTTGCTTCCGATTGGGACATTTAAATAAATAATAAATAAATAAATATTATGGGACACTTGACACCAATTGACCTAGTTCCAAACTAAGCAAAGCTTGTACTATGGACACTAGGCAACGGATAAACATACTTATATAGATAAATACATATTAAACATCCAAGACCCGAGAACAAACATTCGTATTATTCATACAAATATCTGCACCGGCCGGGACTCGAACCCGGGACCTCAAGCTTCGTAGTCAGGTCCTCTAACCACCTAGCCATCCGGTCGTCAAATATTTTTTTGCATAGTTATTTAACCAATCTGGTTAAAACCGCGGACGCAGGCCGTTTCCAACCGAGGCAACTGGAGGTCTATCACATGGGATAGAGCTGGGTCGTTACGTATTTTTTGTGCAACGTAACGTAACAGTTTATTTTTTACAAGTAACAGTTTCGAAAAACAGTTACTTACAAAACAGTTTCTTTGCTACGGCTTGGTTTCGTTTCAAAGGAAACGAAAATGTTGTTATCAAATGTAGCTCTTTAGGATATTTGAACAGTTTGCTTCATGAAACAGTTTGGTTCAAGAAACAGTTTTTATATTATAAAACGTTTGTTGTGAAACTAGTTTAAGATATTTGTTCTGTTATTTGTTCTTGTGAGAAAATTTCCTCAAGTCAACGCATGTATGTGATAGTCTGTGGCATCGTTTCTCAAGTCGAAGTGTATGCTAAAAAACCGTTTTCGTTTCGCCACGAAACTGTTAGGTACTCCATTTGTGCAAGTATTTTGGATGGCGAACAATTTTTTGATTTGCATCCTCTTTGCTGTCGGTGGCTGATTGGCGCAAGTCCTTTGCCGCGCGCCTTCGATCGTAAAAAAGGCAGCAGTCAGCCAGACTTCAAAAAACTCTGGCGGGGACATAATATTGGTGCGGTTGTGCTCGGTTTTGCAAATTAAATATTAATTGTGATTATAGACATTGTAAATAATTTTGTGTGTAAATAGTAACAAACTTTATACGTCTTAAAACTAGCTAGTGAAGTGGCGGTGCGGACTATTGCGGCTTGTCCAACAGTGGATATGCTATGGCTGATATGATGATGATAGGTTACCATATGAACAAATTGTTTTCTACTCCTTTAAATAAGCTGATTTAACTATCTTTACATAACATAACTAAATTCTTCACAACTTAATAAAACATAGAGCAATTTTAAATGAAATACCCTACAAATTCCGATTCGAATAGCACAGCTCCTCATACCTACAGGGGGTTCCAAGTTGGACGTCGGAAGACTCAAACAATAGGGTGTGACGCCCTACTTACCAAATTTGATGAATTCAATACTCGAGCTTGACAGGTTGGCGTTCAAGTGGACTCTACGCTTTGGGGATAGAATCCAAAATCGAATGGGTAGAGTGAAGATCCCATTGTGGTTTGACGTTATTTTAGGCTGCATTTTGAAAATTGTAAGGAACTACTTGTTGCCCGTATATTTAGTTGATGACAGTATAATTTTGTTATGAATTGTTTGGTAAATACAGTCAGCGGCACAAAATTTGGCCCACTCTACATATAAAATTACTTAAGTCCTACTGCATACATTTGAAGGTCACATTTTTTGACGCTCAGTACCTATATATTTATGATTGGTTTTTTGGAGTCTTTTTGTATTTTTTATTTCAACTCCAAATTTGTTACTTTTACGGGTATCCCGTGAAACCATATCGAAAAGTATAAGCATACCATATCGAGAAGCATAAGTAGCGTAGTAGAAATAAGCAACCTGAGATATGTATGCATAGGAAAAATTCGTGTCTAGATTCCTGTCCAGCGGTGGTGTAGGGGTTATAGTACGCAGCACCTGCTGCTAGATTTCGCTCGGCAACAGTTAAAATTCTTTTAAAAAAATAACTACTGGAACTACAAGACTTATTTGTAACAGTCTATACCTAGTGCCATCCACGAAGACGCGTGATTTTGTCAAAATTAGCCATTAATGTAATTGTAATAAGAACCACGGCACGCGTCATCGTGAATGACTCTACCTATACTTATATACTAATAGAAAGCTTTGCATAACTAAATAACAAAATAATAGTGTGCAAACAAATATAATGTTGGGATAAAGAACTATCGCATTACCTACCTGCTTCGCAGATGCGTCCCCTCATCTATTCCCAGCCCCAAAAACTAATGTATTTTGACATGATCGATGGATGTTTAAACACATGAACATGCTTACATACACAGCATGCTTGTATTTTTATAAGATGGGTAAATATGAAACAAAAGTGGCACATCAATATTATGTTTTTTATAATTAGATTCTTTTTTTACTATTCCTCACTAAGCAGGACTGCAAAAATCTCAGGAAAAAATAAAAGTACAACGATTTTAGTAACGCATAATTTCACTTGAAATACAAAAACAGGGTCCTAAGTATCACATTAACGCATTTAACATCGAATCTTACACCAAAGACCGCTCCGTGGCATTTCAATGAACCCAGTGTAAGTGACATAGTAAGCTACTTTTGTGGGCGGCACTAAGGAAACTTTATCTTTTCCACAATAGGGAACAGAAACTTTTTAAAGCACATTTTCACAGAATGTCACTTACACTTTGCTTAACATAAAAAAAATCTGGGTCACGGGAGAGACCGAGTCCTTTGAACTGTCGCAATTAATTTAAATTAAACGTAAATATATCTTAGAGTAATTTACAGGACGCCGGTCACACAAATCGACATATGTAAATAAATAAATATCATGGGACACTTGACACCAATTTACCTAGTCCCAAACTGAGCAAAGCTTGTACTATAGATACTAGGCAACGGATAAACATACTTACATAGATAAATACATACTTAAATACATATTAAACATCCAAGACCCGAGAACAAACAGTGGTATTATTCATACAAATATTTGCCCCGGCCGGGAATCGAACCCGGGACCTCAAGTTTCGTAGTCAGGTCCTTAAACCACTTGGTCATATGGCGGACAAATATGAAATAAATATGTGACAAAACAACCATAAAGTAATTTACGAATGTCGTGACCAATTGCTGAATGAAGTAATATTCATCTAAATAAGTCTCTACAATCAGTTTAGCGCTTTCATTGACTTTCCCAATGTTAAGCTTTTACCCTAGTCATTCCCTACGGCTTCGCTAGTTTCAGTTTGAATAGAAATTCCGAAACTTTAGCAAAAACCCATGGAAATTCTTAGAAATTTAATAATTGTCATATGTCATATGAGATTTCGGCTGCGGATAACTCGTTCACGTAATAACCTAACCAACAAAAAGTTGGAAAACCCCTGACAGAAAAACAGCTGAACCGATTTTGATAAAACATGTCTAAGAACCGTCGCTAGAAAACCTGCCTTCAATTAAAAAAACATTCAAATCGGTCCACTCGTTTAAGAGCTACGGTGCCACAGACAGACAGAGAGACACACACACAGACACAGAAATACAGACACACACAGCGGTCAAACTTATAACACCCCTCTTTTTGCGTCGGGGGTTAAAAACATGTAATGTCATCCATTTGTCCTAGAGTTTTAACGTGAAATAATAATGAACGAATGGAGACATACAAGCACACATACACGCTGCACACACAAACACATACATACCAACGCACACACACTTTGACATATTTTTATTTCAGACAATGTCCGCTGGCTGAAAACTTCCTGTCTAATTTGCGATACCTTATAAACGTAGACCCTATTACTTTGAATGGCAAAAAGCAACGGCCGATTAAAAAATACTATGATTAGTCCATTTGTATGACAGCCGGGTAAGAGCAGTCCTCTTAAATTTAGGGGTCCGTCCCATGGGTACCCTCTGTTCCGAGACAGCGAGCATGCAAAGGTGGTTCAAAATTTGGACAGTTTTACCACAATATTCGTAAGGAACAGAATCACTATTCTGTACTTATCCCACTAATATTAAAAATGCGAAAGTTTGTAAGTCTGTTTGTTTGTTTATTACCTCATCACTTCTAAACTTCTCGTCTAACTTCGTCTAAAATCTATTGTAAATCTGTTTAAAAAAATATATACTTCGTTGAGTTTCCTGCCGGATTCTTCTCAACAGAATAGATGTTTTTCCGTACCAGTGGTAGATTTTTATTGTCATTTTATAAGTGTTTGATAGCCTTAATTGAATAAAGATATTTTAACTGACTTTGACTTAAACCGCTGAACTGATTTATTGCCCGAGATGATTACAAATTTGGAATTACGAGTATATAGTTTAGGAGTGTGTGCGTGAATTTTACTATGAATAATTATTTTTACAAGTGTTTCGATATCCCTTCTGTGTTTTACTACTACTGTGACAAAGGCAAGGTGAGGTGGGCTCGATATCTCTATTGCAAAGTTTGGGCTGTGGGCACCGCGTTTTGACATCGCTGGCGAACATCCACTGCCATAGTTTATTGTACATGTGAATCAGACTAGTGTATATCACGGCAACTGAACACATCCAAAAAAACTTTCGGTAAGCACCTATGTTATATGTATAAAATGTTAATATATGAACGGATCTGTGATATACTAACACACGTAGGGCACTTAGACATAGACACTCTAAAAAAGTTAAAATATATAGGTCCAAAGAAAATGCCACCGTTTAGGAGATATTTCGAATTTTTGTAGATGTTGATGTTAAGCAAGTTCTACCTAAAAGCTCTTTGCTTATGGAAAGTAGAATAGATGGAGCGACGACCTGGTTAAGATCGCGGGATCGCAGTGGATGCGGAAAGCACGAGACCGGTCTGAGTGGAGAGCCTGGGGAGGCCTATGATGATGATGCTGATGAAGGAGCTTACAGGCATGCGCATTGCTATCCTCACAAAAAGATAATTTTCTACTCACCTCCTGTCTTCCACGTTACATAGCAAAACATTAGCCAACCTCAAAATGCGTTATCTAATGTGCCGATCAAATTTCCTCTCTATGCCCAATCCTATCAATATTTCGTTGGCATTTATGAAAAGGAAATGTTATAGTCAATATTAACTTTTGTTCAACGCATTATGTTAAATAAATGATATTGGTGAAATACAATGACGATACCAATAAGACTTTTTCATTGCTTAAATTCATTCTTTGCTAAAAAATATATGTAATTCATTTTTTTAGGGTTCCGGAGCTAAAATGGCAAAAACGGAACCCCTATAGTTTCGCCATGTCTGTCTGTCCGTCCGTCCGCGGCTTTGCTCGGGGACTAACAAAGCTAGAAAGCTGTAATTTTGCACAGATATATATGTAAACTATGCCGACAAAATGGGACAATATTTTTTTTTATTTAGTGTACCTCCCATAAACTTAGTTTGGGGTATCGTTGGATGGGTTTTTTAAAACCATTAGGAGTTTTTCTAAGACGATTTTTCGATTCAGTGATATGTTTGCGAAATATTCAACTTTAAAGTACAAATTTTTTAATGAAAAGAGAACTTTAAAGTTATTGAGATAATTTCCAAAATCACAAAACCGAACTCGAGAACTTAGGTATAATAAAAAAAGTCGCACTTACGAGGTATAGAAAAGGAATTTTAAGTTGCGCTGGACGGTACTCGAATCGCATTTTTTGGCTTGGCTTGGTCAAACGTGCTACCAACTAGACATACCCCCTTATTCCTCGTAGTATCACCAACTCTTTTATGCGTTTCTGGCAGCTAAAGAAACTCCGGTTTTACAACTGACTAAAAATTCAAATTTTCTTAAATACGGTCTAAACCAAACCTTTAAAACGAAAACAAGAATAGATGTTTCTCCCGCTACGCCCGAATTCAACCAAACACGTACTTGAATAATGGCATAGCAAATAAACTCACAACTTTGTCATTTGCGCTCGTAAATTACAGCTATTAAGCCATAAAAATGCTCCAAAACGCACCGCACTACAAATTACGGACAAAATTCCGTACAGGGAAAGCAACACTTTTACAAAACAATTATCATAACATAAACAGAAAGTAATCGTCGTCCTCGAAAATTCATTCCGAATAATTGCGGCATTTTTACGATCATTTCTCCATCTCTGTCACCCCCTATTCGTGCCGCGTGAACATAAAAAATTGAAGTATAGCACCAATAATTGTTGCCTCCTCGCCTACTGTTAGATTCTAAATCATCCAATACCATGCAAATATACTGCACAGTCATTTTACACTCCTCTAACTCAATGAGAGTGAAAAAGACAGGTGCTATTTGTTTCGATCGTATTGTCGTATTGGATATAATACAACGGTTGATTATTTTCGAAAATTATTCCTGTGATTCGTGACAGAGACTTATTAAAGGTGTTTGTGTGAGTCATGTTTGTGTGTAATTTATATTTGCTATTATCTCGTAAATAAACCGAATGTCGAGTGAAGTGTTCGCCCATTATTATAGACAAGATTAATGGTTCCTGTAACAAAGACTTGCCTGTGAAAATATGCTCGGCGTTACTTTTTTGCTCGGCTCTTAATCTTGTAACCGTGTAAGATTTTCGATAGATCCTTGAACAAGTACAAAAATGGAAATAAAATTCAATTGTCACATTTATAATTAATAACGTACAAAGAATTTAACCTTTTAGTTTCATTGCGCGATAGAATCCAGAATACGGTAATTTTTCGAAGAACTAAAATAGAACTAAAGTCACCGACATAACCGCAAAAAAAAAGTTGAAGTGGCAATGGGCGGGCCACATCGCTCGAAGGACAGATAACCGTTGGGGGAGAAAAGTCCTCGAGTAACGATCACGAACCGGAAAACGAAGCGTAGGCAGGTCTCCCACTAGGTGGACTGAGGACATCGTGAGATTTGCTGGCAACCGGTGGATGCGAGTGGCGATCAAAAGGGGAGGCCTTTGGTCAGCAGTGGACGTCCTCCGGCTGATGATGATGATGGTGAAAGATTTTAACCATGCCATCAATATTGCAGTTACGATACGAGATATTTTTATTATGCGAACAGTGCAAAATAATAATGCTTTTCGCGCAATAATGAAACTACAATGGCGTTGGAGTGCGTCATACATTGCTGCGAACAATACGAAGAGAATAGACTTTCGGAGAATGAATGAGTAGGTCAATCAATGGCATGATGATGTATCTTCTACGTTTGTAATGTTACCTTGTTGTTTGACGATTATCATTGTATTTTTTTTTTTCACTATTATCTTAATTGTGTTTTTCAACCATAATATTGCAGCTGCCATGGTCACAAATGAGTGGCAATTATAAATATAGTTGAACTGTGATTAAATGCCAGGTGTGTTTGTTATTTACGAGTGAAATTATCCAAAACTTTAAAACTGTGTGAATATTGTTTTGACCATTAACATAAATAAATAAATAAATAAATATAACGGGACAATTCACACCAATTGGCCTGGTCCCAAACTAAGCTTACCAAAGCTTGTGTTATGGGTACCTACTAAGCAACGGATAAATATAATTATATAGATAGATACATACTTAAATACATATTAAACACCCAAGACCCGAGAACAAACATTCGTATTTTTCATACAAATATCTGCCCCGACACGGGAATCGAACCCGGGACCTCAAGCTTCGTAGTCAGGTTCTCCAACCACTAGGCCATCTGGTCGTCCACAATATTATAGCGGGATAAATTGTATTTTGTAAATGATCAAGTCATAGTAAGTATGTCTATATTGGCTTAGAAAGTTGTAAAAAAAATATCCCGCCTACTTTTATTGATTAGTAATTCTATTCAATAAATGACAGATTAATCCCCAGCCCAGTTTAATTTTATTAATTTTAGAACTTTAAAAATGCTAACAGTTAGCATGTCAAACCCCAATCGAGAATAATTATAACAAAAATACTCAGCTATTTATTTTGCAACAAAAATATCGCTAAATTTAATAAACCGGTCCCAGTTGGTTTGATCCGGTTCGAACCAGTTTTGACCGGCTCGTGTCAGATCGGCACGTGGACAACTCACCCCATTGCTTAGGATTGAAGGTTATTGAACTGAGCCGTATAGGAGGGGTGCTTTCTTTAAAATGTATTGTGATAATATTCTAGCTGCCTTGCATTCTGATAAAAAATGAGATAAGTGTACTGGCTAAGTCTGTGTGTTAGGAAAATCTGTGTTTAATGTCATTATAGTAATATGGCTTCAATTACGTTGACCATTATGTCTGGCATTGTAACTATGACCATTGGAATTCTTGGAAATCGTCGTTAAATTGCTTCGCAGCTTAGTACAAGTTTTTCCTCCTCCATAAAGCACTTTAGTCTTACTATTCAATGAAATAATTCCCTAAAGCCTCCTTTTTTTGGCAAAGTTCAGTTAAAACTTCCTAAAACAAGTATAATCTTTCCGCCATAAAAATAAGGCCAAGTTATAAACTCTTCATATATTTGTAAATCGTATTCAGGCCAGTGCCGGCGAGATATATAAAGTTATAGCCCGTCCCGGTGTAGGTATTTAAAAAGTGAAGAAGAGACGGATATGTGTGGCAAAGAACAGGGGACGAGTGGAGACGTAATATAGTTACTATAATATTTTAATGTAATGTGTAGACATTGTTATATAATCTGATTTATTTTAATAATGTTGGTATGAAATTGTCTCTACTTTGTTATTACTACGTTGTATTGTAAGTCTGTTGTTGTTAAAGTTCCGTGCTCGAAGAATGATAAACGGAACCCTTTTACTATCGCTGAGGAGTTAGCTGTTTGTTCTGTCTGTTTATCACAGGGCTGTGTACCTATTTCAAAACTCGTTATATATAGTGCTATATTTAAAAAAAAGTATTTTACTGCTACAACAACAAAATAACTAAATCGTAAAAATCAACACGGGTAAAAAATAAAAAATGAATAACAGATCTTTATAGATACACATACAATCAATTACAATTTTGTATTACCAAACTTAAAATTTGTGATTGGTTATTTGGAGTCTTTATGTATTTTTTATTTCAACTCCAAATTTGTTACTTTTACGGTCATCCCGTAAAACCATATCGAAAATACAAACTGAGGACCTGGCCGGTTCGATTCCCAGCACTGGTCTCTTTTTCTGGTTTTTCTGTGCATCCATATCTCAGTTTGTATTTTCGATTCAAATTTGTGGTTATAGTCAAACGCACTCGGAATCACAATCGCTTATACTCTACCGGGTACCAGCAGAAAAGGACAGCAAAATGCGATCGCAAGTGCTCACACCCTTTAATTTCGAACGAAACTTGTTCACGCAGGTTCTATTTATTGACAAACTTAGGTTATTGTGAAGAAGATTATTTTAATCCCACATGGATGTGAATAAAATAAAATAAATAAATATCATGGGACACTTGACACCAATTGACCTAGTCCCAAACTAAGCAAAGCTTGTAATATGGACACTAGGCAACGGATAAACATACTTATATAGATAAATACATACTTAAATACACATTAAACATCCAAGACCCGAGATCAAACATTCGTATTATTCATACAAATATCTGCACCGGCCGGGATTCGAACCCGGGACCTCAAGCTTCGTAGTCAGGTGAGTGATGACTTAAAAAAAAAGTCGGCTATATAGATAGCCGCTAATGCGATAATGTGATATTTTAACATTTTCAAAAAACTATTTATTTTTATTTATTTATAATAAATAGTCTCTACCCCCTTCTTTGTTCCAGCACAAACCATCGCGGTAAGAGGGCGTCGCGGACCCGCGGGATCGTTATTGATTTGCATTTTTACTAAACCACCGACGATTGGCTGCGTATCTCAGATAATATTACGAAAAAGGTAGGTTCAACACAGCGTTCTGAAATTAACAGCCGTGTTATCAATAATTGTTTTCTAAACTTTTGCTTGTGTTAATTCTTGTTTTTAGAAAAAAAAACTACTGTCAAGTTTCACGCAGCGTGTTCTTCTTGGCAAGGATAATCTTTCGAAAAGCACTCGTAGACTATTAGCAAAAATAAGCACTTGATTTTGAATACCTAGCAGTAGCGTAGCGCCATAACAACTCGATGTCCACTTGGTTGAGTAAATTTTACGAGTATATTATTGGTGATGTCAGGGATGATTCATGTTACGTTCGAAGATTTATCTAAGTCGCACTTCTCACGTTATCTGGATTACTTAACAAATATATTCATTACCTTACCCTTACCTACCCTACCTATCAAACGCATCAAAACAGATGCTCATAGCACCGAATTAGAAAGTGTAAACTAATTCCGTCCTTTAGACTAATTTCCAATATCCTTTTAGTACATTCCCATCGCGAGATTGTATGAAATAAAATGATTGTATGAAATTGAACGTCAAATCACTCTCGCTTTTGGCCCCTGACTAACTTGAAATGAAATAAAAGCCAATTCTGGATTCAGGATGCGAAACACCATTCCAATGAATTCAAAACAGGGTTGTCAACTTGGGGGATTATCCCCTAGATTTAGGGGCAAATCATGGATAATTGGATTTTGGGGGCAAAGTATTTTTGGGGAACTCAGAGCGGGGCCGTTATGACTAGGTTAGGTATTAAGTTTCATTTTAATGGAATGCCTCAAATATGTATTAAAAAAAAAAACTAAAACAACACGTTACTACCATGTGAAAACCTCGTAAACTAAGTAATAAATTTTGCATAGTTACTTGATTTTTTTTTAATGCGGACATGCATTACAAGGTTTTCTTATGAATATAAGTATAAGTTTATTGAAAATTTTTGTAACTTACGAGGTTTTCACATGGCAGTGACGATAAATATAATCCAAAAACAAATGGATACTGAAGTTACTTAGGAGATTCATGCGTTTTTAAATTAAGACTCACGTGAAGTTGGCAACCCTGATTCACTACGAAAAGCATCGCCGCGATATTATCAAAAAATTAATGGAATCCCTGAAATGGATTCATTTAAAACCGCTTTTTTCATATCTTTCTCTTTCGCGGTTTTTGTGGAATCAATAAAAAACTTTAAAGCGATTGCAGCTTTTACTTTCACAATTGACCGTACTCCTACCTAAAAGGCGGGCAACGCACTTGTGACTCTTCTGGTGTTGCAGGTGTCCATGGGCGACGGTAATCGCTTGCTCGTAATCGCCGTTTGCTCGTTTGCCTCCTATTCTATAAAAAAAAACTCTAACTCTAATTAAATTAAGTTGTGAAGTGAAGTGTGTTGGTGCACTTTTTTAAACGAGCCTAAACTCCTATCTAACTTGTTGTGCGTGTCCATAGGCGGCGGTGATTGCTTTCCATCAGGTGACCCGTCTGCTCGTTGTCCCCCTATCAGATAAAAAAACTTAAAACACTTTTTTTGTTCCATTTTCACGCCTTAACTACTGAACCGTTTGAAATTTTGCATCATATTTTGCACCATCGAAGCAATAGAATCAGAATTTATCCCAGAAGAATGAGTTTTGACCGAGGACGCGCGAGAAACGAATTCTTCGTACATAAGGTCGCCGGCAATAGCTAGTATGTTTTTACAAGCTTTTATTTAACTTGCAATGTACTTATGTATGCACCTATGTATGTATGTGCGGTCAAATCTTGCAAGTTGAATTTGATCCACTTTGCTCTTGTGAAAGCAACATCGTAGACGAAGGCTAGTATAATTAACTATATGCTTGTCTTTATCATGTTATCTCAAATTAAATGGCAGCTTTGAAGCAACATTAAGCATTTGTTTGAAGCTCAGCAATAACTCCGCGGACCGGCGAACGTAGGGTCGCAGTATCGATTCCCGACAGGCCCCGGGCACGGCCGTGCCCTCGCGATCAACTTCTTATACCGGCTCAATTTACACCGAAGCTCAATATCTAATGTACTATTATTCATTTAACATAAAGTGAAAGTGACAAAGAAGTGGAGTACATACACATATAGACGTACACGTCTTTGTCTATTGCGCTTGAAATAGGATTTTAAAAACAAATTGACTATACTAACCGACTAACAGGTTTATTGTGTGGCTGTACAAAGCTATGTAGAAGACCCGCATGTTCAGAACAAGTCAGTTGAAACTGGATCAGATAAATGTAATACTTTAAAAAAAATTGCGTAAACAACACGAATAGGCGTCGAATTTTTATTTTCTCTATATTTTCAACCGTGCGCTTTGTGATTGTTTACGATTAAAATCATGTTGCGATGAACAGAGAGGGCGTATACAATTGTCTAACGCGCTAGCTTTTGTGACTGCATTGGCCATCTCTTTTTACCCTCATCTTACACCGTGTGACAGAAAGAAGTAGTTAAAGCGAGTGTGATTCCAAGGAGGCCATAGGTAAACTAACCTGACCAACAAAAAGTTGAAAACCCCCTGACATTGTCACTTCAAAGTTCAATATCTCAAAACCGACTCAACTGATTTTGATGAAACATGTCTAAAAACCATTGCTAAAAAAACTGCTTTCAAGAAAAAATCACATTCAAATCGGTTTACCCGTTTAAGAGCTATGGTGCCACAGACAGACACTCAGACGCACATAGCGGTCAAACTTATAACACCCTTCTTTTTCTATTGCGCTTGAAAAACTTAAGATGCTTGATGTAGTAGTGCTAACAGGTTTATATGGGACTTAAGTAATTTTTCGAACATGGAACGTTGAGTGTTCCAATACAGACACATTACTACTACATACAAACAACGGGGTGATCTTCTTAAGTTTTTTTTTTTGGTCTAATGGCAAAACGAGCAAACGGATCGCCTGATGGTAAACGATTACCGTCGCCCATGGTCACCTGCAACACCAGAAGAGTCACAAGTGCGATGCCGGCCTTTTAGGTAAGAGTGCGTTCTTTTACCTATAGACAATATTAAGGCCTCTTGTATTACTGGTCGTCGGATGACGAATAGTAGTGAAGCTACATTGACGACTTTATTGGAAAAAATAGTGCGCTGGTTTCTCCTTGTCTCCAAAGCTGGAACCTGACATTTGTACTTTAAAGTTCAATATCAATTCGACTCAAGATTTGATAAACTTGTGAAAAAATTTGATAAAAATTATCTAAAAACGTCTCTTTGTTAACGGCGTAGAAGCGTGTTTAGATTTGTTGATCAAATTTTAATTCAAAAGTTATGACATGTACGTTTATTTTTTATACCATTTTGAAAAGGCTCTACGATTTTGATTTTTGACGTGGGGGCTTTCACGATCTGCTCTTGTTTTTTTTTTTTAGAAAAAGGCGTGGTTTTTGGATTTTAATTTAATTTTACCACAAGCTGTGAACACCAGGGTATTGCAGACGCGTTGCCAACCTAGAGGCCTAAGATGGGATACCTCACGTAGTAATTTCACCGGATACCTTACTCTAATTTGAAAAAATCATTGAAATGCTTTTCGGCGGCAACAATCAATGGATTTTGCACAAGGTCCTACCAGTGCACTCCTCTAGACCTGCTTGGTCTGATCTGAGAAAAAAGTTTTAGCACCGAATAAGGATTTAGCCTGAGCGAAGCTCGGTCGCCCGGTACTTAATTAATATATACATACCTATTGTGTCATGTGTGCATTAATGTATACCCAGTGTCAAGTTTACAACGGTTGACCTTTCCTTCACTACAATAATTGATAGCTAGCTGCGAAAAGCTACTATTACTTTACGTGCTCCCTTCAATTTTAGCACGGTAATTACCTACGGTTAGCATTATTTATTGCCTTCATCATGTCAGCGGCTGGCTTTGTCACGCCAATAATTGCTAGTTTGTTTTGTCACTTTCAAGTACCTAGGTACTTTTTCATCATCATCATCATCAAGTCAGCCGAAAGACGTCCACTGCTGGACATAGGCCTCCCCCAAGGCTCTCCACTCAGACCGGTCTTGTGCTTTCCGCATCCACCGCGATCCCGCGATCTTAACCAAGTCGTCGCTCCATCTTGTCGGAGGCCTATCGACAGCTCGTCTCCCGGTCCGCGGACGCCATTCGAGAACTTTCTGAACCCATCGGCTATCAGTCCTGCGAGCAATGTGCCCCGCCCACTGCCACTTCAGTTTCGCAATTCTTCGGGCTATGTCGGTAACCTTAGTTCTACTGCGGATATCATCATTTTTAATTCTATCCCGCAGAGAAACCCCGAGCATAGCCCTGTCCATAGCCCTTTGAGTGACTTTGGGCTTCCTCATGAGGCCCATCGTTAGCGCCCACGTCTCAGATCCGTATGTCATCACTGGCAACACATACTGGTCAAAGACTTTTGACTTCAAACACTGGTACTGAAATTAATTTAGCTTAATACCAGTTTTTAGCTCTAGCAATAAAAATTGGAAATTCAGGACTTCATTAAAACACTCCATCTCTCAAAAGTTAAGTGAAGAGTAGCTATAAAAACTTTTTAGCGGGGCCTAGACCTTATGGGTTCCATCTCCCGAATTAAGACGCGCTTTATCTTTGTTATTTTTTTGTGTGATTGACAAAAGAAAAGAACTTGTCCAGTGCTTTCTGGTAAACTAACTAACTAGACAGAATATTTAACTAACTAGACAGAGTATTTAACTAACTAGACAGAGTATTATTTATTTACCCATGAATCCCTATTGTTCGACGTGCTGCGGTGACCACGACTGCTCCGTCAAGAGTATCCGACAAAGAAGGAGAAAGACCTAAAGAAACTAAAAGCCTAGTACATAATACTATCTACATCATACAAAACAATACAAGGACTCTTTATTGTACACCAGAAATAGTAAGCGATACAGAAAACAGGTAGATACACAGAGAGAAGATTACAAGGTAAGCAATAGGCGGTGTTATCGCTTAAGAGCTATCTCTTCCAGGCAAACTTTTTTACAGAAGATGGAAGGACTAGTTTACAGCAGGTGGTGCATCAACCATAGATCAGAGGATAAAAACTCAACCAAAATATATCTACACATACATATATCGTACAAATAATACACGTCTAAAATAAATATAGGCTTCTAACAGCGACATATAAATAAACTATGATAAAATCAATCATGTTCGTACCGAAATTGTCGGCAAAATTAAGGGTCAACTTGGCCCATACAATAAATACCCCCCAGACTAATATACATATAGGTAATCAATAATCATCATCATCATCATCATCATCCCAGCCTATATACGTCCCACTGCTGGGCACAGGCCTCCTCTCAGAACAAGAGGTTTAAGAGGTAAGGTTCACCAGTTTGTGCAGGTTTCCTCACGATGTTATCCTTCACCGCAAAGTTCGTGGTAAATTTCAAATGTAATGCCGCACATGAATTTCGAAAAACTCAGAGGTGCGCGCCGGGGTTCGAACCCACGACCCTCTGCTTGAGAGGCGATAGGTCAAACCACTAGGCCACCACGGCTTCTAATCAATAATATTTAAAACTATTTTGGTGACAAAACAGCGTGACCCCGTTGAGTCACCGCGCCCGATGTCGCATTCATCTTCCATCCGGAACACGACGTCTTTCTGCCAGAAGGCAGTACTCGCGATGGTCCCCGTCAGCAGCCGCGGCACGCGCACCACAAACGAGCTGAAGTGCACGTAGTCTATCCGCCATGTGTACGCGTATTCTACCACATCTGCAACGGCGACGGAGTGATGCAGACCAGTTTGCCAACGGTACGAGGTTCCCGTAAAATTCTTTTTTTTTTTGGACACTTTACACCAATTTTATTGACCCCGTTCCAAACTAAGCAAAGCTTGTACCTACTATGGATACTAGGCAACGGATAAACATACTTATATATTTAAATACATACTTAAATACATATTGAACTTCCAAAACCCGAGAACAAACATTCATATTATTCATACAATTATCTGCCCCGGCCGGGAATCGAACCCGGAACGTCAAGCTTCGTAGTTAGGTTCTCTAACCACTTCAAACGAACGAACGATATTTTGATAATATGGCCATACGAACATTTTGCACCACCATTGTTTGCAAAGTTTCGTAATAATAATAGTCGAATTTATTTTTTATTTTACCTGAGTTTTGAGTCTTGAGAAAAGATTTTTTGAAATACAAAGTAATGTTTTATTTAGTAGGAAGCTTGCAATAGTTTATTTCATTGAGTAAAAAGTCCTAAATCCAATAGTTCAATATGCCTTAGTTTTTTGTTTTAATTCGATTTACATAGTACATTTATCATATGCATAATAATAAATGTACGAGGTTTGAAAGCCAAAAAACGAGATTTTTAGCTGCATTTGTACGAGGGATTTCTTGACAGTTGGCAACCCTGATGCAGACGCGACACCCATAGCCAGCTACGCAAAATAGCCGCAAATAGACGTCCAGCCCCCTTATACCTTAATATGTTCGTACCGGTGTGACACGCGGTCACCATCGCACATTCATAGTGGCCAGTTTTGATGAGCGGACGATATCACACGAGATAACCAAACCCTTACGACTTGGCTGTTAATGCAACATTTTATTGCCCTCCAAGGACACACGTGTTTTTGTTTTGCCGTCTTATCTGTATCATTCACAGGGACGGGATGTAATGTGCTATTGTTACATGTTATTTTCATCCACGTTTTAGTCCATGTTTTATTCAGCGGCACAAAATTTGGCCCTACACAGAAAATTACCTGCATACATTTGAGGGCCAGATTTTTTGCCGCTCGGTAGGTATATTTTAAGCATTTGCCCCTGATATCATTTTCCTTTAAAAAACTAGAGCAGTGTACATTTTCCATCGCGTTGCACCCACTATGTCTGATGGATGTTGAGTCTCACGAAACACAATTTTACCCTCAGATACGAAACTTAGACGCTAGCAATAATGTTCCTGGTCAGAACTGAGGAGATACCGAGAAGAACGGGGATCACTGACATAGCCAAGCGAATTAGCTTATTGAAGTGGCAATGAGCAGGCCATAACTATAGCACAGAGAACAAAAATGGCCGTTGGGGCTGAAAAGTTCGCTAATGGAAGCCGCAGGTCGGCAAGCACAGCAGACGTTCACCAACGAGCCATTTATGGCAATATGGCCCATGCAATAAAAACAGACTAACCTAGGTAGGTACACATAATTAATAAAAACACAAAATAATCATAACCTAACCTTACCAACATAAAGTTGGAAAACCCACGACTTTGTCACTTCAAAGTTCAATATCTCAAAAACGGCTGAACCGATTTTGATGAAACATGTCTAAGAACCATCGCTAGAAAACCTGATTTCAAATTTAAAAAAGCATGCAAATCGGTCCACCGTTTAAGAGCTACGGTGCTACAGACAGACACACGGACAGACAGGCACACATAGCGGTCAAACTTATAACACCCCTCTTTTTGCGTCAGGGGGTTAAAAACTAACTATGTACATATTTACATAGGTGGCAAAACGGCGTGACCCTGGAGTCACTGTCCCTGATGTCGCATTTGTCTGCGGGTATGTCTAACAGTGGACGTCCTATGGCTGATGATATCGATGGAAACGTTTACTTCAAGCTACTTGTTCACAGTAGCCTTTTTAAATATTACACACGTCAAAACTTGACACGCCAATCAATCAGCCATTGACTATGATCACAGAAATTTCTCAGCTTTATCGCGCAGTCATGATCGGCCGAACTTGTGGTTTGCAATCAAACGGCGAGTAATAAAGATAGATTAATGTTGCCAGCCGATAACCGATGGTAGTATGTAGAAGTTATACGGTCGGCAAAAAAGTTTTCGCCAATATATCAATTACCTTTCACGGGCGGCAAAAAAAGCGAAGGTAATTCAGTGCGTGATGTGACGTTGTAGAGTGAAATGGATGAAGTGGTAATAAAATTGAAAGTTCAACGGTGAATGACAGCTGGATTGTATGAAGTCACATTAACCACTAGCTCAAATTCACCTCAAATTTCACACATAACACCACTATACAAAAAATCACCCAAACGCAAAGTGTCCGTAAGCACGGAGCGTCTGGAGTACAACACTCCACAGGAGGTGGAGTTTAGTCCGTAGGCATCTGGTGAGCAACTCCCAGATGAGTCGGGCATGTTGCCGGGCCAGCTCGGCAGTATTCTATGAGCATTCTCCACCGCCCTCGAAAAAGATAAATAAATTAACCACTAGCTTCGGTCCACGACTTTTTCTTAAAATCACATTTGCATTTATAATATTAGTTCATTTGATGATAATTAAAACTTAATTAGATGATACCTCATTAAGAACTCTACTGATAGTACCTATAACAAATGAAGTAGTAAAGTAATTAACATCATTAACACAAAAAAAAACATTAGACTCTAATTAAGATTGTTTTTTTGGAATCTTTTTGTATTTTTTATTTCAATTCCAAATTTTTTGTTACTTTTACGGTCATCCCGTAAAACCTATATCGAAAATACAAACTGAAAGCTGCTTAAGTGGCTAAGTATGAAACAACACAAGCTGAGATATGAGGTGCATAGGAGAAATTCGTGTCTGTATCGTTGTCCAGCGGTGGTGTAGCGGTATAGCACACGGCATGGAATGCCGAGGACCTGGGTTCGATTCCCAGCGCTGGTCTTATTTTTCTGGTTTTTCTGTGCATCTATATTTCAGTTTGTATTTTCGATATTAGACTCTGGCAAATATTATAATACTAAAGATACGAGTGGATATAAAAAAACAAGTGCTCTAAGCGAAGGCAAATGCTTCCAACAAGATTTGCAAAGAAAAGCTGACCTTAATTTGGTCTAGATAGCTAGGGTAACGAGAACACTGAAGAATCATGTTGTTGTCGCTAAGTCTCTTTTGTGGTAATTGAATCTTGGTCAACCTTAAAGACGAAACGTTGGCAGGCCTCCCGCTAGGTGGACTGACAACATCGTGAGAGTTGCGGGCAACTGGTCGATGCAAGTGGCGAATTGTCGTTCATTGTGGCGTTGTAAGGGGGAGGCCTTTGTTCAGCAGTGGACGTCTTCCGGCTGATGATGATGATGATGATAAAACCTAAAAGTTGCTAGTTACATACAACTTGTAACTGGAGATAAAAGAGATAATTGGTTGAACGATATACAGACAGATATATATAGCCTTATTAACGTATGTAAATTGAGATTTGATAGACAAATGACTTTTTTCACAATGATTTGGTTATTTTAGTATCCGGGCGACCGAGCTGCGCTCAGAGTCCTTTTTTTTGTTTAATCGTGTTCTTTTGGAGAAGATACATATTTAAATAAGCTTGAATGTAATGGTTTGCTAGTCCAACACTACACCACCACTGAACCACCAAGCTGATAACGACTTCGTTTTCCTTTTTTTTTCATTTATATTTTTATTTAACGTTTTAGGTACTTTTCAAGCATAATATATATAAATTATGCATCTTCTCCAAAAAAAAAACAAGAAAAAAGAACTCCAAGCAGATCTCCGTCGCAAAGGTACTAAAAAATTTAGAAAGAGTCGACACATTTTATAATAATTAAGTTCACGCTAAATTGATTACAGGAACAGCTTTAGTACTTCAGTTCGAAGCCAAAACATTTCAGGGCAAGTCAGAATCATTACCATACATCCCAGCCGTATTCATTAACAAGCCAGTCCATTCCATTAACACACTTTATTTGACAGCTTTATCCCTTGACATATTTATATTAATTCCAACATTCTTTACCTTCACTGCCATTTTGCTTATACGCATTTTCGTAATAAAAACAAGGTAATATATTACTGGACCCCTTTTTCTGCTGGTCCTACAATTTTCCGTTTGATGTAATCTGTACTGGGAGGGCTCCTGATTTATTCTGTTACAGCTTAAAGTGTGCTCTTAACTTGACAGCTGCGAGATTTATGAGTCCATTTTTTTTAGCTCGAAAGGTGGTTCTGTATTGTCTTTATCAGGCCGATCTTGTGCCGCAACTTGTTTGAAGTAGCTTTTCCGGTATTCATTCCAAATGTGAACTGCCTGTTGGGACAATGCTTCCTTTCTGAATGAGAAGGCTTGGATTTTAAATTTTAGGCTACTTTTAAGCCAAAGATTTTAGACAAGATACCTGTCGTTCCTAAGATGCCAAACTCAGTTAAGGAATTTATGGAGTACCAGAAAGAATAGATACTTAATAGATTTCAGATAGTAAATGTCCATAAAACTCTGTAATATATATTAGTACAATGGTAAATTGTTACCAATTATATATGTAATGAATGGCAATAATTATAGTTGAGGTCAAGATAATGTTAAAATTGATTATTATTATTTTGGTACATTTAACATTACTCTTGACATTGTTTATTGATTCAGATTTTTTATTATTGATTGAATTATTAGATTAAATATTGATTGGTGATTATTATTTGTTATGTTATTTTGGTATTTTATAATTCGGGAATATAATTGAATGAATTATTGTTAATTTATTAACAATAATTCATTTATTTATTTTTTTTATATTTATTTTTTTTATATTTATTTTTTAAGTCAGTTTAATGTGATTGTGATATTTAGCTATAAGATAAAATTTATTAATTATATAAAAGCTGCCCTCTTGTATAAATATTGCTGTGCCCAACAGGGTCCATGATGATCACATAATCTCTTTGTAACATCTGTAACCATACATTGTGGAAAAGCAATAAAATATTGAGTATTGAGTATTGAGTATTAAAGTATTAAATAGACTATGGCACGTCTCTCCGAGACAGGACATGGTGTACTGTTAACTAAACACATACGATTTAACATCTATGTAATAACTCATGACCATGCAATAAACAAAAAAAAAACTAAAGTCATCAACATAGCTCGAAGAATATGCAAGTTGAAGTGGCAAAGCGCGGGCCACGGGTATGCGGGGAGAAAAGTCCTCGAGTGGCAACAACGAATGTAGACTATGTGTGGGCAGGCCTCCCACTAGGAGGGCTGACGACGCAAAAGTCGTGGGTAACTGATCGATATAAATAGCGAGCGTTCCTTGTGGTGTTTAAAGGGGCAGGTTGAAACACCACACCTTTGTTCCACAGTGGACGCCTTCCAGCTGATGATGATGACCGCAATACTCACAATGTCGTCAGTCCCAGTAGGATGCCAGCAGCAAATGCTTCGTATTCCGCTTTTTTATACAAATAATATTTTTTACAAACCACTTCAAAAAGAAAAATGTAAGCCAAGAGAGCATAATTACGATGGAATTTCTCTCCCAAAAATACTCTTTTACCGATAAGTTACAGTTATAACGACGCAAATCCCTGTTTCGTGCTAAAGGTGAAATTCAAATTATACCTTTGTTTGTCATCGTCAAAAGGGAACTCGAAGATAGGTTTAAAAATCCATTTCCGAGTTATCTTGAGAGCGCCGCGGGTGCTTTTTTTTACATATTCACCATCTTACGGGACGCAGTCCCTGGGCGCGAACGGTGACACATTGTTTTAATAAAATGCAAAACAAACAACGGAATTGAATTTTTTCTGTCTACGTGGATCCTGGAATACTTAGGGATGTTGGCAACTTGAAGTGCCTGGATATTAGTGGATTAGAGAAAGGAAGATCAAAAAGAAAGCCAACACGAAGGATCAACCAGACGTCCACAAAACCCAAATAAGTTTTTGGTAAATATTTTTATACAAGTTTTTTGCTGACTATACTTTTTGTCGACTTTACTTGCATTGTCACTCAAACTACATTTGCATACCAAATTTCAAGTCAATGCCATTACCCGATGAAGAGTTTCATCCTGCGGAGACGATCTCGACCGGATTACCAGGATGTCACTACCAGATTATTGTATTGTCACGCAATTTACATAAGTATGTCAAATTTCAAGTCAATCCGACTACTGCAAGTCGAATTGAACTTGCAAGATTTGACTACAGACAGACAGACAACAGGATAGGTAAAACTAAATAAATGCTTGTAAAAAGGCTTCCAAATAGGTTTTGCTGTTTTTTTTCTTTGATTGATCGCTAGTCGTGCCCTTAGCACAACGGTTTTTAACCTTTCGTTTTGGCTGACGACCCAAAGAACAAATTGAATACCTATATATCTATTTCATATCTGCGACCCTATAAAAGTACCGCTAAAATTTATATCAGTATAAGATATATACATTTTTTTTAAACGCGACACAACTCGATACCGCCCGCGACCCGAGGCTAAGAAACACTGCCTTAGCAGCAAGAAAACCGACGCTAGACTAGAATTCGGTAAAACTGAGTTTTAGTTTAGAGTGAGACTGCGGATAGGCCGACACAAACTTGTTTAATTTGAATTTCCCGACAGTTGCATTACCCCTTCTTCACTAAAAGATAACCTATTCCTGCTCCCACGCCAGCCCAGTCGTGTGTCACGCATAAAACTCAATAGCGTAGTGGGTGTGACCGTTTTGCTCAGTATTTCCTCCGGTCCACGTTCTCTACAGGGAAAGGGAAGCGCCCAGATGTCGCCGGGACAAATTATTTACTACCCTCCTTTTGTCAGGCCTCTCACATATTTGTTATTGCGAGGCTGTTCACCTGCTTTGGAGCTGATGGCGTTTGAAACAGATTTTCGGGGTGACCTATTTCTTGTTTTATTAACTTGGTTTGGACGTCAGCATTTTGTTGAAGTTATGATGCGCTTTCGTGTAAGAAAATGGTGTATCTTATGTGATTGTTTGTTTATTGGATCGCAAAATAAAAGAACATAAAAGTATTTGTTGCTCAGACAGCTGTCTTCTGCGTACGGTAGCAGATTAGCGAGGTAAGGTAAACGTACGAGTGTTCGTCACTGCCCAATAGTTGGCATCTTTAATCTTATGTCATTAACAATAGAGATGACAGCAGGGTGCCATCTATTGGGCATTAGCGTGTCGAGCACTCGTACGTTTACCTTAATTGGTTTTAGTTAATGGATTAATAGTCAAACTTACTCCTACAAGCATGTTCTAAAGCGATTCAGAAATAACATGTGCAACTTACACCGTATTACGCACTTTGCAATGGATTTCCACACATTAACTCTCAAATGGATCTGTTATATTTAGTCAATACAGGCTTTCGCAGTATTTCCACATTGAGCATGCAAAAAACGCGAAATTCTATATTTTCTAAATAGTTTATATTATTTTCTACTGCTGATTAATGGTATCCGATCTGCTACTTTACCCCCATCATCATCATCATTATCGTCAGCCGGAAGAAGTCCACTGTTGACCACCCTCAGAAGGCCACAAAGAACGGCAACCCGCTACTTGCATCCACTGGTTGGTTGCCCGCAAGTCTAGCAATATCGTCAATCCACATAGTGGGCGGCCTGCCAACGCTTCGTCTTCCAGTTCGTGGTGGTTTCATTCAAGAACTTTACTTCCTCAACTGTTATCTGTTTTTCCAGCGTTGTGGATAGCCACTTCAACTGGCATATTCTTCAAGCTACAGGTATGTTGATGACCTTAGTTATTCGGCTAATGTCAGTATTGCGGATTCGATCACGCAAAGAAGCTCTCTTTAGCCCTGCTCTTACCAGGGATAAGGTCAGGATAAGCACACCCTTGCTATCCTGCGTGACAAATGTCAACCACTTCTATTAATTGTTGGATAACAAAACCATATTGCATTGAACATATAAATCAGCTACAACAAGCTACAGCTTAGCATGCCGCATATTTGGTTTCCATTAATCCGCTGGTTGAAACAAACACGAACTACCAACGGGAATCAAATCGCTCAACAATACCGCTAAATCAATCTCTAACTCGTGCGTTGTATGTTTTCGGGATACGAACATACTCGTATCGGTGAATGGTCTATGCGTTTTCAATACGTGTTTGGTGATTGTCATGTTGTCAAAGCTTCGACTATAATGCACACAGAACTAATAGAATCAGCAAAGACTATGGTTTACTAATGTTTCGGCGAATAACGTTTGGCAACCTGTTTCATTTCGCAACTTTTCATTTCCCAACTGTTTAATATTTCTGAAGCTGTTAATATTTCAGGATTTTTATAAAACTAACCTAACCTAACCTAAAGGGTTCTACACGATGGCCCTGAAATAAATCCTGAAATATTTACAGTTTTAGAGTTTGCGAAATGAGGTTGCCAAACGTTACGTTGCGAAAAGGCAGTACTCGAAAGACTATGTGTCAAAAAAATCAAGTCTCTATACAGGGTACAGGGCTTTAAATTCAAGGTTCGGTTCTACTCACGAAACTAAGCTACTTTTTGTTTTGTGCAACATTTTGATTGTTTGATTGTTAAATCAGTCTATCGGACATAGCGGTGTTATCGCTGTCTCTTGGTACGGGGGCCTTGAAATTATTTTTGACTCCCTGTGTAAGTAGGTAGTGATGTTCTAATATCAAAACGTTGTTCAACAGTGGACGTTTTCCGGCTAATGATGATGTTAGCTAGTCAGTTTGTATTAAAAATAACTAAGATTGGTTTTTGGAGTCTTTTTGTATTTTTTATTTCAACTCCAAATTTGTTACTTTAACGGTCATCCCGTGAAATCAATGTAGCTTCACTACTATTCGTCATCCGACGACCAGTAATACAAGAGGCCTTAATATTGTCTATAGGTAAAAGAGCGTACTCTTACCTAAAAGGCCGGCAACGCACTTGTGACTCTTCTGGTGTTGCAGGTGTCCATAGGCGGCGGTAATCGCGTACCATCAGACGATCCGTTTGCTCGTTTGCCCCTTACTCCGTAAAAAACAAGTTCATACCTAGCATTAGGTTGCGGGACCCAGTCGCAGTCGCAATCGCATTCACCAACATCGGAATAAACCCCTACACCTTTCCACAGCTTATGGCCTGCGCTGAAAAAACGCTACAATCACTGTAAAAACGGCGGCACAGCAAAGTAATTGAATGCGTAAGCTTTACGACACTCGTTCGAGCCAGTGACGGGATGCGGTAGTGAATAGATTTTATCGATAGTAATGTTTTAACATCAAAAACATTGCTCAGCTTCGTTCTTAAGGTGTGTATTGTTCGTGTTCTATTTTTGATCGTAGTGTCATTTAAAAAAGGTTACGTTTTGTCAAGGCAATTCGGAGTTGGTTTTGGAACGACGTCAATACGATCCAATAGTAATCTGATCTTTAAATGATAGTTTTTCATGCAGTGCAACATTGTACCGTCAGCCAAATAAGTGTGTTCTATCAATTTTTTAACAAGTTCCTATGAAATGAATATGTCGCTAAAGTCGAACTTTCAAGTAGACAGATACGTCTATTGGGGTGGTAGAATACAATATTTGGCTGATGGTACATAGCAGCAAAAGTCTTGCGTTCAGTTTCTCCAACCCCACCTGTAAGAATGCACACAAATCACACAAACCTATCTATCACCATCACCACACTACAGTGACGCGTTTTGAACTCAACCCGAGCTCATCTTCAGAGCAACACAACCGTTTCTCATGCTACCAGATGTAAGACTAACATGCCACGTATATGTGTGTAGTATGATGATAGGGGTCTAAAATCCAAAATATAAAAGTTTTTTTCATCGAAATTGTTACTGTTAACTAGGACAGCACTAGCGGACAGCGCGGTGTCCAGCCATTTATCTCGGCGTGTAAAAATCTGAAATGGTCCAGCGACGTTCGCAAATTACAAACGCCCCCCGGGGCTTTGCCGTTACAGCGGTTTATCTGTTTAGCGGTGTGTCTGTCGTAAGCTGTGATCAATCTGGGAATCAATGTAGGCTGTGAGTTTAAATTTATAGGGAAATTTTATTGGAAATGTGTTATGACTATTTTCAAAAAGAGAACCGTTGGGAGTGTGTTTACTAATTGTTCTGTGGCATCTAGGACCTTTTGTGCCTTGTTTTTTAAGAATAAGACTGCAAGTAGTAGTTAGTATATCTTTATCTGTGTAATTAGTTATGATCATAGAACAGAAACTATATTAACCCCCTCTTCCATCATCCATTGATTAAATTTATCTGACGGATAAATGTGATGCCGTCTCTATTTGTTTTGTTCGAATAGACGGAGACGGCCTCACATTTATCCGTGAAATAAAATTAATCAATGAGTGGTGAAACAGCCCCTAAAATTGGTTTGGATAGGTATTTAACCAAATGTAAACAAATTTGATTTGGTGGATTTGGTATATTCAAAGTTTTATACATTTTATCTATCATTGTATTACAAACTAGACTAGTGTATTTCAATAAAGAAATGTAAATGTTTAGATAGTTTTATGGGGAATTTCAATATATAAGAGACCAATTGACGTTGTTTTATTTACATTTAGTTAAATACCTATCGAAACCAAGTTTAACTATCGTGTCCACTTTTAGAATAGGACGGACACATCTCTACCGTGGGTGTCGTAAAAGGCGACAAATGGACCTAAATAAGATAAGATAGGTATGGCGGAGTTTCATGATATGCCTAGGAATTTCATGATCTGTCTAAACGTCATTAGGCAAATCGTTAAACGGTGAGTTTTGAACGATATGGCGGATATCCTTTAGCCAATTCATGAAATGGCCCCATTTCACGATATGCCTAGGAATTTCGAGATCTGGCGGATTTTACGATCGGCCTCCGACATATAGACTGCATGTTTCTTAAGTTCACAGCGCGGTTTTGTGAACGTTTCACTATAGTTTGTTGTCGTCCGTGACAGGGGTTGTGTCAAAGTAGGTAATTATTTATCTGAAGGGTCCACGGAAAGAACGTGTCTAGTCACCTAAGCAACTTTTTGAGTTATAGCGGTTTGAAAGTTAGTCATCACGAACAATTATTATGGTTACCATGTATTTAAAAGATCAAAAAATAGATTTTATATTGTTTTCAAATTATTTAATTCAGTGGTAAGTCATAGTACGCAAAAAGCCGTGGTGGCCTAGTGGTTTGACCTATCGCCTCTCAAGCAGAGGGTCGTGGGTTCAAACCCCGGCTCGCACCTCTGAGTTTTTCGAAATTCATGTGCGGAGTTACATTTGAAATTCACCACGAGCTTTGCGGTGAAGGAAAACATCGTGAGGAAACCTGCACAAACCTGCGAAGCAATTCAATGGTACGCAAGCCCTCTTGTTCTGAGAGGAGGCCTGTGCTCAGCAGTGGGACGTATATAGGCTGAGATGATGAGATGATGATGTCATAGTACTTTGTGAGCTCTACATTTTGAGATTAAAATCTCAATTTTAAAAAAGGTGACTAGACATGTTCTTTCCGTAGACCCTTCATCTACACCAATATCATAAGTCGTCTATAATGCATTCAAAAACCGTTGGCAATGACCAGCATTAAACAACCGATTTTACTATGACAACTTTCTTATCTGTGGCAGTAGGTAACAACAGTAACGTAATGTTCATTACAGTATCAAATAGTACTGTAATGAGTTTTCGGAACAGCTGTTAAATTCAAATGGGCCTCTGTTCTAGTATCTATATGTAGATACAACACTTTTTCGATACAAAATGTCATTTTGGTATCTTTCTTAAACATAAATCGCACGACAATTTGATCTCAAGCGATATGAGAATAAGGACTTTATTGATTTGTCTGTGTCTTAAAAATATTCATGACAGAGATTTATCTTGCCGCCATGTTTGTTGTTTTTTTTTTGCTGTGTTGTTGTTTCAAGTTTATAAAAAAAATCTTTATCTGTTTTTTTTTATTTATTAACTATATTAGTTTAACACCTATGAATATAATGTTACTGGTAGAACAAGTCAGTAATGCAATGCGGGTAAATTGTCATCGATTTCTGAACCCATCTTAGAGTACTTATAATATGTATGTAGATAAAATAATGAATGCAACTGTACGTAATTGGGCCAATAAACTATTTTACCGACACTAATCTGTCCGCGAAATTTTTCAAACAATTGCAGATTTTTGTAAGTAAACATGTTTTTTCTGTAATTTAATAGATGGTGTACATGAATACATGCCATCCTACGTAAGTTCAACCTATTAAACCGTGAAATATTATCTTGTTGGATGTACGTTTTTTTGGTAACGCCAGAGACAATTTTGGTAACGCAGGAGACGCCAAAAGTGTCGGTAAAATAGTTGTTGATTGGCCCAATTAGGCCTTAAAACACTCATGTGATCCTTTTATGAAACTCGGTTTCAGCTCGTTTCATAAAACCACACTCGTGTTTTAAGGACCCATCTTACGTAACAGTTACATAAACTATTATAATGATGGATGCGCCGCGCGTTTTGTTCAAAAATTATTAAATTCTGCACATAAAAATGCACGTTTGATCTCATTATGATATTTGATCTCACCCGAAGCTATAAATTCTCATGCCATCGTCATTTACATCAAAATTTCACCAGACGTCTCCTCATTGCGACATTAATGCTAGACATAGCTATGATAGACCCATAAATCTTGGTTATTACTATTCCCACATTCTCTACGCCAAGGTCTTAACTAAGCTTCGCATAACAATCCAAATGGAGCCTACAATTGAATTGCAAATGTTAAATTTCAATTGATATTGAATGGGATGTAGGACCTTGTGGTGCTGTTAGGTGACGAAGCACATCTGGAAATGTCTTACTAAATTGATGATCAAATGATATTAATCTGTTTGAACTGGTCACTTGTTCTATTGATTAGAGGAAAGGTCAGGTGTGTCTTGTATAATGGAATTAGCTTGCATCGTGTTAAGCATGTTAAATGGTGTGCATTCAATGGATTTAATGTACATAAACATTTCGTCTATTCTACCTACATTCGCGAGTATAAACATGTATACAGTCATAGCGTTAAATATATACAGTGTTAAGAAAATCTTGTACTTACGATCATTTAATCCACATTAAGACTACTGATTATAATAAGTACAAGTGGGAAAAAAAATAAAAAAAGGTTTTGAATAGATTTATGATTGATTTTTGGAGCCTTTTTGTATTTTTATTTCAACTCCAAATTTGTTACTTTTACGGGTATCCCGTGAAACCATGTCAGTTTGTATTTTCGATTTGAATAGATGTTTAGCCACAAGAAGACTGTATCTCCATAGAAAACACAATATTATTTTTTAATTTTTTGCAATATGACTTAGTTTTTGAGATTAGTTGGACAAACTTACATACACATACAAAATTTGGCACACAATGTTGAGAAGCTGGTATAAAGTAACATATTAAAAAAATACACTTTTGACAATATTACATATGCATACGAATGAAATAGATCTTTGACATTTATTTTTTTTTTTTATTCATTAAAAATCTCGTTACAAGCTGCCAGGATCAAAAATTTTAAACCGGCTTGAGTGAATTTCTTTTTATTTCCCATCAGCCAGGACTTTTGACGATGAAACTTTCCAAATAATACGACTACCGTTTCTAATCCTAGCGGGATAGTGGATTTGCATCCAATGAATATTTGTTGAAAACATTTTGCCCGAAAACGTTGCGGGGAACGGACGAAAATGCTGTCAGTAGATACCAACGTAACTTTGTGGTATGAGCACAAAATTTAAACCCTCAGCATACTGCTTAAGGTTCAAGACAAGTGCACGTTCTTATTTTTGTTGGTAGAAATATTTAGTTTTGTTGTTAAAGCGCATTTCAGTTTGTATGCTTCGCTTTTCAATACCATATCTGGCGGTAAACATTCGGGAAATGTGCAGTTTGTATATTGATGCTATCTGTTACGGGATTGGTGGAATTTTGCATAAAGTGAAATGTGACGAAATTTAATATGAGGCACTTTCTCGAAATATTAAAGCGTAATTACATCCACGGTAATGACATCCATGGAAATGACTCCACGAAAATAAGAAATACCCTTTTCTGGAGTTTTGTGTGAATTAACCCGTTCCCTGCGTCGGGGTCGTAAAACGCACGCGGCCGCGACCGCGCGTTTCGCAACTTTGTGCGATCGTAACATGGCAGCTGAACTTCTGCTGGCCAATCGGAACGGTTTGGTAATATAACTGCAGTTCTGGATGTGTTGTAGTGTTTGTTGAACGTGTTAAAGTATTTTTAAAAATATGCTTCAAAAATAAAGTATTATTGTGTTTAAATAAAAAACGAGATCAATAATTTATAATTAGTACACAAATTTACATGCATTATTTTATATAGGTAAAAATTTGTCTTTTTTTTTATTGATCATCATATAATCAGTTTTATACCCAGCGAGGTAAATCCAAAATTGATTGCCCATGAATTTTGAGTCCCCATAATTCGAATACCATTTTAATCTTACTTTTTATTATTAAAGATCTCAAAATAATTAAATACATTTTTATACGTGTCAGCCAGAAAACCATACAAAAGATTAATAAACTTCCGCTGTATTTGCTCATTAATGTGTTTGATGATAAAACAATGCTGGATGATTATTGTTTACATTAAACTATGTAGGCACAGAAAAATTGTACTAAAGTGGAATTGGACAAGTGCGCCTTACATGCACTTCTGTACTTACTTTATGTCTATCTATGGCATACAGTGAGGACAGGCAGCCTTAGTACTACTACCCTGTTGCTGAAGCTGACACCTGCGTGAGTATCGCAGCACTGGCGCTTTCTATCCTTACTACACGCCACTGCTTCATTATGATTATATCGTTTAAAATGCCAAAGCGTATCCTACTACTTTGGGTGGCTGTCTATTGCTGTCATAATTGTTGTAAAAGCCATGTTTTCCAGGCAACCTTTGGAACTGGTGACAAGACGTTTAATTAAACTTTAATTTTATTGCCAACTCACAATATTCATTACCGATAGCCGAAAGGTTTCTACTAATAGACATATACCTCCCTCAAATAATTCCACAATGACCGCTCATGCGCCACCAGCCTCAATATTTTATATACCAGTGGCTATTATTGTCTCTTTCTGCCTTCGTGCTATACCGTGTGACAGAAGAAGTGGTGAAAACGATTGTGATTCCGACCTTGTGAGAAATCTACCCACACTGCGTCTTCGTATAGTTGGTATACGCACAACACTTAAGTGACAAAACATTTAGCACGCGCATTTAGACGGTTAAACCTTTTGTTTTATTTCATTGTAATATCGTGGCCAGGCTAGACATAAAAAGTTTAAATGCACCACAAATGTTGTTTAAAAATATACGGAACATTAAAAAAACTGTTCAATCATACGTTATCAGTAATAATGAAACGTTACAAGCGGCTGTAAATCGCGCGTTACGAGTGGCATGCTAGGAACGTGACACAGTCTTTTTATAATAACAGCATGCCAAAACTATGCGTTGCAAAAGGGTTATACTAAATAAAGGTGATTCTCTCTGGATTTCTGGGATATTTCGTTGAAAATTTTTACCGATGATAATTTGTATAAATCAACTTTGACAGCGATATGCTAAGCCGGAACTTTTTTACAACGGCAACTATGTATTTTGGTTTGTATTTTTCTAATCTATGTATCATTTTTTTGTAATTTGAGTAAAAGTATACTTAATCGGCATCAATTGTTCTGCGATTTTTCGTTTATCAATTTTCGCTAGTTGCAAAAATGACAAATACGAATGTTTATTCTCGAGTTTTCTGTAATTTGAATTAAAGTATGCTTGATCGGCGTCAACTGTTCTGCGACCTTTTTTTATCAATGTTCACTAGTTGCGTAAAACCGAAGCTGTGAATTAATAATCATTGATTTCCTTTTTTTTTCTTTTTTTATCGAATAGCTGGCAAATGAGCAGGCGGATAACCTGATGGTAACTGATCACCGCCGCCCACGGACACCTACAGCATTAATTTAATTTCTCTACAAAAGTCATCGTACATGAACACAAAACACAAAAGCTCCATCACATACGTTTCGTCTCTCTTTGAGACTCTCTTCAGCGATATAAAAGCTATCAGTGACAAATTTGAACCTTACTGTTGGAAAACTTATGACTGTGGTAGGTACGCATGGCGCCTCAGTTTATTACCATACTAATTGTGGCCGCTGCGTTCTAGATGTCTCACCTGCAATGCAGGCTCAGATGACAAGGTTAACGTACCAACATATCTAACCAGCTGAATTGTGGAAATTTACACATAAAAAAACACAGAGAGATCGTATTGCTTGACAAACTTTTGCAGGTGGTAGGACCTTGTGCAAGGTCCGCCCGGATTGCTACCACCATCTTGCTCACTAATCCTGCCGTGAAGCAGCAGTGCTTGCACTGTTGTGTTTCGGCGTGCAGAGTAAGACAGCCGGTGAAATTACTGGCACTTGAGGTACCCCATCTTAGGCCTCTAGGTTGGCAACGCATCTGCAATCCCCCTGGTGTTGCTGGTGTTTATGGGTGGTGGTGATCTCTTGCCATCAGGAGACCCACTTGCTCGTTTGCCATCCAGTCGAATAAAAAAAACAAAGAAATGAATTATTTATTATGAAATTTACTATGAGAACGTTCTGCGAGGTTCTGAGTCAGGAATTAAACACACCGATAGTGATGATATTCGGTATGGCGATAGTTTAGAAATCGAAGAAGGACATAACAGTTTTTATCCCAGAAAATAGTGTGTGGCCATTTTTTCCGAATATCAGTGCCTAATTTACAAATATCAATCTAAGTATTGGGCAGGCTGGATGTCTCGTTATAAGGCAATGCCGAAACGTTGAACGAAGAAAGACATGATTTTTAAAAAAGTTTTTGATCATCAGGTTCCCAAGGTCCAAGACTGTCAACAGCAAAAGCCGCAAATACGCCAGCTGTCTGCCATTTTGAAACACGTATAACATAATTTCGTATTAAGCTGGTTTGAGACCATTTCGTGATCGTGATAAGTATTTTTTTCTCCAGTCTCATAATGTCAAGAATAAATGTTTAATTATCTAAAAACAGACCCTCTTTTTGAACAATACAGACCTTTCATTGAAAAAATGTATGCACATGTAAATGTCGAAATGACATACAAAACAAACACAAATATTAAATACCAGGGTCTTAGCAAACATGACAAATAAGGGGGTAAATTGATCCAAACATTGTCTAAAAACCTGCAACCAAAAGAACGCATCAACGCACAATAACCACCCCGGCGCAGTCGTAAAACATGCTCCACGTTCTTTATGGTTGCAACTGAGTATTTTTGTAACCACACTCGTTTTTTTGTCGCTAAGAGTTAAGAGATTAGCACGAAAGCCTATAACGTGGCGCATAAAAAATTCGCTTGAACGCTCGCGCATTCCCCCGCAGTGGCTTTTTCCGCTATTCTGTTTCCATTCCGGGAGACACGTTAATTTAAATGTTTCGCCGTTCC